>NW_027071870.1:0-10000 GCF_038088225.1 Cyrtonyx montezumae | reverse complement strand
TTACAGAAAAAATTTTTTCCTCTATTTATTACAACGAAATGACATTGCATGAGATCAAATCAAGAAGTATAGATCTTGATGTCTTCTATGTCTTACAAAAAAAGGGGAAATACATTTTTATGGCTAGACAGTTAATTATGTATTAAATGAGCTACTTTCATTGGGCAGGATAAAACTTACATACTAATTAATCGTGAAAATGATGACTCAGATTCTATTATACTCAAGAGAATTGAACAATTATTTGACAATTTTGTCTCAACCTTAATATTTAAGTGCTAATTTCCCATAATAAAGTATCTTCTGCTATTGGCCTATTACCAAACTAGACAAGCTCTTAAGTACGAAGTATTCCTTGACTAGTTGATAAAATGAGGCTTAAACTCACAAAAACAAAACACCAACAACAAAAACAATCCCAAAAAACAGCCACAAACTAAACCAAAACAGATGTAGTTATGTGGGTTAAACAATCTTGATTTACCCAGACAAAAGTAGGAATTATGGGTGAGCAAAGTGTATAAATCTTGAAGAGTCTGAAGAGACAAAGCTTTCCCATTTGTATTCATGCCAACTTACACATTACTGAAGATTTATGACCTGTTTTGTTGCTGTTTTTATTTATTTATTTATTTTATATATAATATATACATATTATATATATGTACTTGAGAAAATAAAACAACTTCTTCAAAGATATAAAGAAGAATAAACATTTTTTACATTAAAACCACAAGTCATTCATTATAATTGAATAAGGTTAATTATCAGATTCATTGTAAGATTAACAAGATTCATTATAAGTGAATTATATCAGAGATGCAAAAGAAAGATGATTTTAAAATTATTAGATTATAGTTGAGAAAAACTGGAATGAGGTCTGCTTTTACATAGCAAATTTCTTGATATGATTAAGTGAAGATTAACTACTGTCTATTTAATGTGGTCTGTATAGACTCTGTTGCCATGCTGTATCATGGGATAAGGAGGTATACTCAAGATGGAACCTGTTTGTCTAACAACAAAGAGGATGTAAACATACTACTTGGCTTTATAGTATTATACTCTTTAGCTCTTCCACCAGCAATAATTTGGGAATTAACTCCCTACAAATATTTTGCAAAATACTGTCAATTCAGCAGGCTTTAACTTTGACAGGTTTTCTCTTCTGTGAGAAGAGTGAATTTGGGGTGTTTAACCATACTGGTCCAACTATCTTGATCATCACAAGAAGGAATAAGAATATGGAAGAGGAGAAATTAATTAATTTGTCATTGATAAACTCTGTTTTGCAATTAACTCTTTATTAATATTGATATCGTAAAATAAACAGATTATTTTAAAAAATCTAGGAAAAAAATTGAAAGATAAAGAAAGAGAAAAATGAGTTAAAGAAAAATTATTTGTGAAAAATATCAGATGATAATATAATGTACTGAAAAATTAGGAGTTGCTTACCCAAGTAAGAAACATCAATGTCCTAACAGAATTATGGGTTGTTGAATGAACATAAACTAAACAAACAAACAAAAACAACACAAGAATACCATAAACAGATAATCTGAGTGTTTATCCAAAACTTACTGAGATAATTTAATAATGAAAATTAAATTTTAAACTGTTAAAAATCTGGGAATTCTCATATTATTTCTCTGACGATACTGACTTTACTGAGCCTGATAAATTTTATGAATAAAATTGTGATAGTTTATTTTCTAACTTACAGAATGGAAAAGTGGATGGGTAGCTAAGGTACTTGAACAGGTTCATAGTTTCATAGGTTCATAGATGCATAGATGCTGACGCTAAAGCTTAGCCACTCTCCATATAAGTGCCTGATACCTTGAGGGAACTGCCTCAGCTGCTCTCTAGCATATCTTGCCCCTTTGGAGGAGGGAGTAATACAATCCCGACTGGAGTGACTCATGGCCTGCCAAGTGCACTGTCACTTCTGGCTCCCTGTTCTTTGGGGAGACGCCATGTCTCATTGTTCACTGACAAAATCCTTGGATCCAGTTTTGCACAATTTTTCAAAACCTGATTTACTGTCATATCTTAAGATGAATCATAGGAGATAATTAGAGTCATCTGGGAATCTTAAATATGTAAATTTATTCTAAATGAAAATGTATTGTCAAAATATATATACTCAAATAAATTTAAAAAAACAAGCAGCAGAGCTAAGAAAAAAATATTATCATGACATAAGGTTAAATTGTAGTTTAAATCTGTATGATTTGTAGTTTTGTATTGTAGTGGTTAAATTTTAACATTATTGTGATGTATAAAATATTTTCTATGTCATATAAGGCTAGGAGGATTCTGTCTGGATTATGGTCATAATTGGCCTTGGTTTTCAAACAGGGACTCAGTTTACAGATTTCAAATACATGTAAAAAAGAAAATCTAAAAATATTTTGACTTATGAAAAGAAGACTATGAAAGACCTAGACCTATGAAAGACTAAAAATATTTTGCCGTCATTTTATCTTTCATTTATCTTCTGCCCACACTTCATCTACTCCTCATCAACCAGAAGTTTTCACCATCAGTTTCAACCTGAAATTTTTTCAGAATTACCTTGAAAACATACAATGATTTTTTTTTAGATCTGCTTGTATTAAAATAATCTCAGTGACTTCATATCCTTAGCTGGGATTAAAAAATAACTGTGGAAAAACCAGAAAACATAACCAAATGAAATCAGTTTATTTTCTGAAGATAGGGAACTTTTGAGAATCAAGTCATTCAAAGATTGGCAGAAGTATTAATATATTATTTCACAGATAAGGAACTGAATTATAGATAGATTAAGGTCATATATGGAGGCTGTAGCAAGAGCAAGTCAAGGAACTAGTTGCAGTATATGTCTTAGTCAAAAAACTATTCTTCATCCTGAAAGATTTTATTTTTTATTCTTCAGACATCTTCTGTGTACCTGAAAGAGAAGCAGTATTTGGATTAATCATTATATTGATAATATGGATAACATTGTTGTATGATTTAAGAACTGACTCCAGGACAGGGACTCTACTGAAATATGCAAATTCTTAGAAATGCAGTTGCTTAATAAATTCACCATTGGTAAATGGTTCTGATTTATTTGCAATCAGGTTTGCTACTGAAAAACCACATAATAGAGTCTGTTTGAGTTGTAACTTAAAAAAAAAAAAAAAAGATAACAGTTATTTTCAGTTCCTCTGTTTTTTACAAAACATTCTTTGATATGCATAGAATTTGGCAGCATATTTTTGCATATAATTTCTTTTCAAATTGTACTAACATACTAAACTAACATAATTTCCTTACAAATTAAGTATAGTGACATATCATTTGGTCTCGACAAAAAGGTACTCATCTGTTCATTTTTCAATGAATAGTTTTCTTTCATCCATGATTTCTCTTTTTTTTTTGGGGGGGGGGGATGGAGGGTGTTCTGTTTTCCTTTGAGAAAATATGAAGTAGCTTGAAATATTATTGTTGATAATCACAGTGTTTAACTGTCTGAACAGCAGAAATACATGTAATGTGTAATATGTAATATTTTTTTTAGTCTGATGGGACGTGGCAGGTGCAACAAGTGGAGTTGGACTTGCTCAGTGGCCTCCCCTTGAGGCACTATTAATATCACCAGGGCTAGACTGGGCCACTCAGCAGGGACAAGCCACTATCATAATGGCATGGTGCATATTACTATACTGGACACTGTGTGATCCCTAGACTGCAGGCTGGACATGTCTGTCTAGAGACTGGCTAACCTCTTGTTCAAAGCAAGGCTTACCATAAAAGGTAGAAATTTCATGCATGGTAAAGTTCACTGGTCTGTCTGTTTAATTTTTCAATTTTTCCCTTCCTTCTTTCTCATCAAGAAATCATGTTTCTCACCAGTGCCTACACTGAGGCTCCACTACAAGATCCAGAACTTTCTTGCAGTCTGTTCTGCACAGCAATAACTCCTGTAGCAAAATCTAGACGAATGAGATAAAGAGGTAATTGGTTGAGTAGACTGGATTAAATATCTCAGAGAGTTCTGTTTGCAGTATTGTTTACAGACAGCTATTTTTGCAGTCTCTGGGGAGTAAGTCTGAAGCCATGACATTTATTATAATTTTTGGGAGGTAGTGTTTCATATGTCTTTCTCAGATAATCATATTTTCTGTTTCTACTATTTGTACTACAATCCTCTTTTTTGCATGTTAACTACATAGCAGGTGAAACTGTGAAACACATAGAGAATAGGCAGAGATTAGTTATATTAAACTTGAAAGGTGATTTTCTTATATTTTGAGTTATATATATCCTAGCCTGGGTGGATGGCTTTCAAGAAACAAAAAGGGCAGTGAAGGAAGCTTGACAAATGAAATTGAGAACAGCAGATTTACATAGTCAGCAAATTTAACGTCTACTGAAGTAGCTACTCATCCATGAAGGCTTTGGCTTACAGGTCTGAATACAAGCTAGGCTTGTTAGGAATAACTTAAGTCTTTGTATCTATTACAGTTATCATCTTTCTTATAGAGCTCTGAATCATGAAAGACAGGCTCCTCTTCAACATATTTTCCAGTGGAGATAGAGAACCTTAGAAGAACAGGACATTTACTGATGTTTTATTATTATCGCAAATACTGTTGTGGCACCTAATAGCACTTTCACAAATAAAAAACCTTTTGTAGAGACTCAAGCAATTGAATAAGGAAAACTAATAAGCATCTTATCTGGACTGTCTGTTGTGCCACCTACATAAGGGACAAAATAAATAAAATTAATTTTGCTATTTGGATATGATTGATAAGATTTTTTGTTCTAAAATTTAGTGCATAGATTGTAAATACATTTCAGAGATTGAACTTGGACTTATTTACACTCTGAAAAAGTATTTTATCGGTGTACTCAAGATACTTATCTTTCAAAAACCTAAATCTTCATTTGCATCATCCATAGAATGTGTTTTATGTTTGTTTTCTGAAGCATAAAGATAGCATGATGTTTCCACCTAAATGGTGAGAAGATCAGATGGATTCAGTAGAGGGCTCAGAATATCTGACCATCTACTAAGCATCACTCCTTTAGAATTGTTATGGTTCTGCATCATAACATGAGTGTGTACAGGTAGCCAGTTTTTAGAGGAACAGTGCTTCCATAACTCTCCTGTGCACCCATTGGGTCTTGGTCAACACAAAATATTTTCTGTGACCATCATCCTTGCTCATAAACCATAGGAAGGAATAAAATGCTTCTTTTAAGTAGAGATGATTCAGCTATGCCAAGCAGTGCATTAGTTTTGCTTCACTTAAATTCAATTAGAGCCTCTGTATGATGTTTTCAAAATGCACTGTTTGTTTTTTTCACTGAATTAGGTATGGCTAGGTGTAATAGTCCCAGTCAGGATTTTCCATTCTAGAAGTTGTTCACTCTGTGCTTCTCGTATCCTTTATCTGATAGCATGCTGGATTTCTCATAATATGATTATTTTGTAATAGTATTCCTTTCCTATAGGCGTACAATATAAATAAAATTCTAGGTATTTTAGAACAGATATTACCCTGCCTGACATAAATATTTTCAGGAAGAATGATGGAGGAGTAAAGATTGTTTTTGTTAGAACATAAAATGAAGCAGCTGAGCATCTTTCAGTTTATAAACTGCAGTGCTTGGACAAAATAAGAACACTGCTGTCTAAAAGTGGATTTTACTCTGGGATAAATTAGATATTTCCACTGATACCAAATTTTATCTCAATTTCTACTTTAGTGTATGAAAGCCTTTCACAGAGGTAAATTTCAATGGCTCTACATGTAGAAGATAGGTTTTCTTCAAGTATTTTCAAGTGCCAGGTGTCAATGGTATACGGGCTGGTTCGGACCAGTCCTGTGACTAACAGGGCAGTGGACCCATGGACCCATGCCCTGGAAAAAGGGAAGGGGGAAGAGGGAGAGGGTAGAGAGATGTCCCCCTCCCCCCCAAAACAAAACAAAACAAAACAAAACAAAACAAAACAAAACAAAACAAAACAGTGATAACAACCTGATGCAAAATAACACAATATAATTGAAACTGAAGTTAATAAATAAAATAAAATTAGAGAAAGAGTGTCTGAAACCTAAGGCCTTATGCTAAAGCCGAAGGCGAGATGGCTAGGGTACCCACACTGCTGAGATGAGCAGCAAAAGAGGAAGTCTCTGGGACTTCCATGCAGTTTTATCATTCTCTCTGGGTGGAAAATGACAACACAAAGTCCTCTCTTCTGAGAGCAAGGTACCCAGAAATTCAGCAGTCCACGGACTTAGTCTATTAATTCTTTAACTCCCAGTGCCTCACATGATGTTATGATGTGGAATACCAATAACAAAAATCATAAAATCATGGCACTAAGATATTACCAGGGAAAATACCATGTGTCAAAATGAAATCTGATTTTAAATCAAACTGATGATTTCGAGGGGAAAAAAAATACGTCATAATTTGTCACTGGCTAAGATTGGAAGAATTAGATCTGACTTTGGACTCATTCAAATGGGTAAAGTAGAAAAGAAGATAATGTTATCTGTACTACTTGTCATCTGTACCTCTGATAACCAATTATCTGTTGCCTGCAGCCTGTATTAGGATGTAAAACTATATATTTTCCTTGTTATGTTCTTTTAAATACACTATTACTAACCTGAGTTGCAAGACATTCAAATTACTTATATGAATGTGCTTCCTTTTTCTCCTTATCCTTCCATCTGTTATTCAATTACTGTTGAAAATTCCTTTTTAAGTCTTCTCCATACTCTATTTCTAATAGATACTCCTAGTATTAACATTAGTTTAAGAGATATAAGTTTCCATCTTTTCTGAACATTGTAAAAAATAAATTTAGATGGAATGAAGCATGAATTAAGAGGAAAAGACAATGTGCCTATGACCCCCTTTCTTTTAAGATTCCAGAGTCAACCAAAGACCAGCCTTGTTTTTTTCTCAAAAAGAAACAGAAAGTAGCTACAATGCTCTCATCGTTTCAAGACTCAAATATTCTAGTAATTCATCATGATGTCTAAATGATGTTTTCTTTTTTGTTACAGCATACATAAATAAGTCTTCTATGTTTTTTAAGAAATATCGGGAAGTAGTTTTGAGTAGGAATTTTTCCTCCATAGTTTAGCACCAACATTGGACCTATTTCTTACTATCACAACTTCTAAAATTAAATCAAGGTGATGAGGTTGGTTTTTTTTTTTTTTTTTCATTATTTCCATGAACTAAGACAGAGGAATTGAAAAAAGTTCTTTAAAGAAAAAAAAGTATATTGATTTTAAGTGCATATCTTGATTTTAGTAGAATCTTATATACTAATTTAGTTAAAATTACAGTTTAGCTACAGTCTTAATTTTGCCTCTTTGACTTGCTTTGCTTTCTTTTGTATCACCTGGCCTTTAGACACATATTTATCTGAACATTATACATAGGAAATTATTTTCTTGCTTACAAAAATTATTCTGCTTGTTGTGAGTTAGAATTAATCAACTTAATTAATAGTCAATAGTCAATCCCGTAAAAGTGAGCTCAGAGTCATGGTAAACTCATACTCTTTGTAAACTCAATCCTTTTCATGAACGTCATGAATCTTTTCACAAATAAAGATTTCTATCTCAATCTTAATACAGTTATTTATTTGTGAGTTCCTTCATTGTCAATCACAAGTTTGAAACTCATCTGTTATAAATAAATCATGCATTTTTAATATTTCTAACTAATTATTCGATGTTTGTATTTGAGGAGTGGCAACTTGCATAAAAATATCTATCTGGGTCCTTTTTTACTAGATTATGTCTTCTTTTGAAACAGGAAAATGACAAAACAAATACTTTAGATCATCTATAAATAACCTTGTAAGAGCTTGAATTTACATGTTCAATATGAAAAGCAACTCTCTCATTCAGAGTACATTAGAAACACTGTTGAGATTTTTTTTTCCATTTATGACTGTCATGGTTTTATGATTTTTGTTATTGGTATTCCATGTCATAAGACAATGTAGTTCATTGGGAGGTTAAAGAATTAATGCATCTGCTCTGTGGATCACTGAAAGTTATGGGTATAGCTGTCTCAAAGACAAGAACTACATATCCCAGAGGACTTTGCATTGCTTTGCACTTTTCCATTTTCCACTAAGAAAGAAAGATAAAAAATGTGCACGTGTCATGAGAACAGGTACTTTGTAGCCGCCTGACCTTCAGCATTAACATAAGGCCTTTGGTTTCAGACACTCTCTCTCTCGTTTTATTTGTTTTATTATCTTTAATTCCAATTATATTTCATTACATTGTGTTATTTTGTATTCCGATATCTCATTTAGTAAATTAGCATTCCTCCTCAGATCATTGCCGCTGTTTTGTTTGTAGACCCATCTCCCTTTTCCTTTTTTTTCCATTTCCCCTTCCCCTTTCCCAGGATATGGGTTCATGGGTCCCCCCCCACCACAGTTGTCATGGAACCAGTCCAAACCAGCCTGTAAATGGTTGACAATGACATCATGACATTTCAGGCAATTTGAATGCTTGAACTTTGCAACCCTGATATTGTTCTTCTAGTGTAGAACTTCACACTGTAGATTTTCTCTAAATGAGAAGAAAATTTGCAGTTCTGCTATAGACCATTCTAGTGACACCCATTTGACCATCTTCACTGTCTGGTTTTATCTTCACTGATTTTAAACATCCTACAGATATTAATCACTATTTTTTCCAAATTCTCATTGTCTATTTCGTACAGTTGGCAGTATTTGCTTAAATTATAAGCTGTTTGAAACAGAAAGTATATTTTACAATATGTACCATGCCTAGTACTTTTAGTTCTGAGATTTTTTTTATCTTTCTGTACTCATGAAAATGACTGCACTGAAATTTACAATTTTTTACATTTGTCTCAAATCTTCTGGTCCAATCCCATTTCACCACTTGTTTCCTATTTCATCACTTGACAGTCAATCAATTCCATTAAATAATATCCAACTCTAAAGTTATATAAACTGTTCAGAAGTGCTAATAGAAGTATTTCTCAATAAAACATCCTTTTCATCTGAGTTCTTGTTCTATAATCTGCATGTTGCAAAGTTTTAATTTTGCATTATCATTTTGGATGATTATTTAAGAAACTCATAATGGTAGTTTGAGAAGGAAGGTGAAAATATTATGAGCTTCATATAAAACAAATTGCTGGAATATAAGTCAATCTTGTTGGTGTTAATGGTAATATATTAGCACAAATTAGGCTAATTGAAACAACAGTGAAATATTTGCATGAATCTGAAGGCATGATGGATATTTCAGATTATTATGGATATGCAGTTATTTTTACCCATGCACAAACTCTTTGCCCTCATTTGTATGAAAATTGAAATGGAAAAAATATGGAATAAATGGAAAATATGGAATAGAAATAAGCAGAATAAATATAAATTATCCTTCCAGTAGGATAACAAAAAAAATTTTTGGAATGTGGAACTAATTTCTATGCTTTATGTGAAAAAAAAATGTCCTCGGGTGATAGTTTATGGAGATCCTTGAAGCAACTGTACTGTTACGAAATGACAGTTAAGGAACTGAATTAATTTTATATTTTCACAGAAGTGAAATTTCATTAAATTGTTAGGAAAAAAAAAACCCCACATTATTTTAAAAGATGAAAAAAAATGCAATATGTATAAACTTTAGAATAATAATAACAATAATAAAAAATTGGTTTGGGTTTTCCTCCTTGTTAAAATTGTTCCTTTACTTGCAAAGACCCCTGTGGTTCAAATAACCCAGTCAGTGTGCACTAATAAAATCCCATTAAATTAAATGGCCACTAGGCATAGAGAATGTCTTGTTGCAATTTCATGAGATAGTTTGTTACAAGACACCTGCTATGTACCTTTTATTTTATCAAGAATAGAAAATGTTGCAAAATGTGTTTATTTCTATAAAAAATATATTTCCAGTATACTAGGAATAAACAACTTTTTTTTTCTGTTGGC
>NW_027071869.1:0-57947 GCF_038088225.1 Cyrtonyx montezumae | reverse complement strand
GGATTATTAGGGAAATAAATTGGATTATAAGGGAAATAAATGGGGATTAATAGGGAAACACATTGGGATTTCGGGGGAATCATTGGGATTTTGGGATTATTAGGGAAATAAATGGGGATTAATAGGGAAATAAATTGGGATTTTGGGGGAATCATTGGGATTTCGGGGGAATAACTGGCATTTTGGGATTACTGGGGAAATAAATTGGATTATTAGGGAAATCAATAGGGATTATTAGGGAAATGAGTAGGGTTATTAGGGAGAGGAGTGGGAGTGAGGGCGCGAGGCGGGCTGACCTGGCGCGGCGGGTCGGCCGGGCGCTGTGGGTCGCAGCGCACCTTGCTGTCGGGGTGGTTGGTGACCTTGGTGACCGGCTGCTTGAAGATGGACGCCGTCTGCCGGATGGGCAGCGCCGTGTTCAGGTCCGGTTTGCCCTGCGGGGGGGGGAGGGAGACCCCAGCGGCTCTAGAACATTCCAGAGCTACTGGATGAGAGGTTGGGGGCTGGGATGATGGGGTTATGGGATTAGGGCTGGGATGATGGGGTTATGGGATTATGGGATTAGGGCTGGGATGATGGGGTTATGGGGCCGGGATTATGGGATTAGGGCTGGGATTATGGGATGATGGGCTGAAAATATGGGAATAAGGGATTGGGATTATGGGATTATGGGATTAGGGCTGGGATTATGGGGTTATGGGACTGGGATTATGGGATTATGGGACTAACATTGGGATTATGGGATTATAGGACTAGGATTATGGGATTATGGGAGTAAAAGACTGGGATTATGGGATTATGGGACTGGGATTATGGGATTATAGGACTGGGATTATGGGATTAGGGGACTGGGATTATGGGTTTATGGGATTAAGAATGGGATTATGGGATTATGGGATTAGGGCTGGGATTATGGGATGATGGGCTGAAAATATGGGAATAAGGGATTGGGGTTATGGGATTATGGGATTAGGGCTGGGATTATGGGGTTATGGGACTGGGATTATGGGATTAACATTGGGATTATGGGATTATAGGACTAGGATTATGGGATTATGGGACTGGGATTATGGGATTATAGGACTGGGATTATAGGATTAGGGGACTGGGATTATGGGTTTATGGGATTAAGAATGGGATTATGGGATTGGGATTATGGGATTAGGGCTGGGATTATGGGATGATGGGCTGAAAATATGGGAATAAGGGATTGGGGTTATGGGATTATGGGATTAGGGCTGGGATTATGGGGTTATGGGACTGGGATGATGGGATTAGGGCTGGGATGATGGGGTTATAGAGTGGGATTATGGGATTAAGATTGGGATTATGGGATTATAGGACTGGGATTATGGGATGATGGGATTAGGGCTGGGATGATGGGGTTATGGGGCTGGGATTATGGGATTAGGGCTGGGAATATGGGATTATGCGATTGACATTGGGATTATGGGATTATAGGACTGGGATGATGGGATTAGGGCAGGGATGATGGGGTTATGGGGCTGGGATGATGGGATTATGGGATTTGGATACTGGGATTATGGGATTAAGGGACTGGGATTATGGGGTTATGGGGCTGGGAATATAGGATTATGGGATTTGGATTATGGGATGATGGGATTAGGGCTGGGATTATGGGATTAACACTGGGATTATGGGATTATGGGGTTGGGATTATGGGATTAGGGCTGGGATTATGGGGTTATGGGACTGGGATTATGGGATTAACATTGGGATTATGGGATTATAGGACTAGGATTATGGGATTATGGGACTGGGATTATGGGATTATAGGACTGGGATTATAGGATTAGGGGACTGGGATTATGGGTTTATGGGATTAAGAATGGGATTATGGGATTATGGGACTGGGATTATGGGATTAGGGCTGGGATTATGGGATGATGGGCTGAAAATATGGGAATAAGGGATTGGGATTATGGGATTATGGGAGTATGGGATTAGGGCTGGAATTATGGGGCTATGGGACTGGGATTATGGGATTATGGGATTAACATTGGGATTATGGGATTATAGGACTGGGATTATGGGATTAGGGTTGGGATTATGGGATTATGGGGCTGGGATTATGGGATTAGGGCTGGGATTATGGGATTATGGGATTGGGATTATGGGATTATGGGATTAGGGGGCTGGGAATATGGGATTATGGGATTAAGATTGGGATTATGGGATTAGGATTGGGATTACGGGATTAGGATTGGGATTACGGGATTAAGATTGGGATTATGGGATTATATGGCTGAAATAATGGGATTATGGGGTCAAACAATGGGATTCCGGGCTCAAACCATGGGATTCCGGGACCGGGATTTCGGGATCGGGTTTTGGGGGGGGGGGTTATTATGGGATGTGCAGGCCGTTACCTTGGCGGCCCCGAGGGCGTCGCCCCGGAAGCGCTGTTTGTTCTTCTGGGCTTTTCCGGGCATCATTTTCCCGGTGCGGAAATCGAAGGAGCTGAGATCGACGGCGTTGCCGAGGAAACGCGCCAGCTGCGGTTTGCTGCGGAACTTCTTCCCGCTCGGGCTTTTACATCCCGCAAAAAATCCCATAGAAAATCCCATAAAAAATCCCAGAAAAATCCCATAAAATCCAATACAATCCCATAGGATCCCATAGGATCCCATAGGGACCCATAGAGCGATGGGAGGACAGGTCAACCCATAGGGAATCATAGACATTGGGACCCATAGAGCGCCATTGGGACCCATAGAGACCCATAGAACTCCATAGAGACCCATAGGGACCCACAGAGACCCATAGAGAGACAATGGGACCCATAGGGACCCATAGAGCGCCATAGAGCCCCATACAGGACCATAGAGACCCATAGGGACCCATAGAGAACCACAGGGACCCATAGCGCCCCATAGAGACCCATTGGGACCCATAGAGAGACACTGGCACCCACAGAGCCCCATAGGGACCCATAGAGACCCATAGAGATCCATAGAGAGACATTGGGACCCATAGGTTCCCATAGGGACCCATAGAGAACCACAGGGACCCACAGCGCCCCATAGAGACCCATTGAGACCCATAAGGACCCATAGAGCCCCATAGAGAGACATTGGGACCCATAGAGAGCCATAGAAATACATAGAGAACCATAGAGACCCATAGAGACCCACAGTGCCCCATAGGGTCCCACAGCGCCCCATAGAGACCCATAGCGCCCCATAGAGACCCATAGGATCCGTTCCAGGGGCGGAGCAACTCCACTCCGGGTTTCCCTTCGTTCCCAATCCATTCCAGTCCCCATTGAAATCCATTCCGGCTTTGAATCCGCATTCCCATTCTCCTTCCCAGTCCCTCCCAGTATATCCCAGTATATCCCAGTCCCCCCTCCCCCCCCAGTCCCTCCCAGTATATCCCAGTCCCCCCTCCCCCCCCCCAGTCCCTCCCAGTTTAACCCCACTCCCCGCTCTCCCCCTTCCCCTCCCCACTTCCGGTCGCCCTCCCCGCCCCACTTCCGTCCAGCCTCCCTCTCTTCCCCCTGCCACACTTCCGGTCCGTCCCGCTCTGCGTTCCCCCGCCTCACTTCCGGTCCCCCCGCACCCCGCGCTTTCCGTTCCGCTTTCCCCCCGGTTCCGGTGGGGGGGGGGGGGGGCAACTCCGCTCCTCCGTTAACAACCGGAGACGGTGCGGGGGGGTGGGGGGGGGAACCGGAGACCGAGAAGGAGGGGGGAGGGGGCCTCACCTGAAGTAATACACATCGCTTTTCCCGGCGCTCAGCCCGGATTTCCGGATCACTTCTTCCTTCTTCCAACCCGGGGGGAGGGCCGGGCAATCCACCCGGCCTTGTTTCTCCATCCCGGGGGACCGGGAGGGAACGGACGGAACGGGTTTAAAACGGGCGGAGGAGCGGGGAAAGATGGCGGGGGGGGGGTGAGGGGGGGGCGGGGGAGGGGAGGGGGGGGGGGGAGGAAGCGGCGGGACGCGGTCGGAGGAGATCGGCAGCGCTCGGGTCCCGTTCGGGAGCGCTCGGGTCGCGTTGGGTACCGCTCGGGTGACGTTCGGAGGCGCTCGGAAGCGCTCGGGTCGCGTTCGGGTGACGTTCGGAAGCGTTCGGGTCCCCCTCAGCGGCGTTCGGGTCCCGCTCGGGTCGCGTTCGGAAGCGCTCGGGTCGCGTTCGGTTCTCCCTCAGCGGCGTTCGGGTCCCGCTCGGGTCGCGTTCGGAAGCGCTCGGGTCACGTTCGGAAGCGCTCGGGTCGCGTTCGGAAGCGCTCGGGTCGCGTTCGGAAGCGCTCGGGTCGCGTTCGGTTCTCCCTCAGCGGCGCTCGGGTCCCGCTCGGGTCGCGCTCGGCGGAGTTCGGAAGCGCTCGGCTCGCGTTCGGGTCCCCCTCAGCGGCGTTCGGCTCCGGTTCGGCTCCGGTTCGGCGGCGCTCGGTCGTCGCTCGGCTCCTCCGCCGCCGCCGCCTCCTCAGGGCGGGCGGGGACGGAGCGGCGGTCGGGAGAGCGGAGGTGACATGGACGAGGCGGGAGGAGCGTGAGAGGACGGCCGAGAGGGGACCGAAAGGCGGCGGAGGAGGAGAGGAACGGGGAGAATGGGGACGGGGGGAGGGGGCGGTGCGGGGCTACGGAGGCCGAGTGGGGAGGGGGCGAGGGGAGGGGGAGGGGAGGGGGAGGGGGGGAAGGGAGGAGCGCGGGGGGAGGGGGAAGAGATGGGAAGAGCGCGGAGGGGGAATGGACCAATCAGAAGGCGGGATGAGCGCGGGGGGAGGGGCGGAGGGGAACGGGCCAATCAGAAGGCGGGCAGAGCGCGGGGGGAGGGGAACGGGCCAATCAGAAGGCGGGAAGAGCGCGGGGGGAGGGGAGGGAGTAAAGGGAAGAGCGCGGAGGGGGAACGGACCAATCAGAAGGCGGGATGAGCGCGGGGGAGGGGCGGAGGGGAACGGGCCAATCAGAAGGCGGGCAGAGCGCGGGGGGAGGGGAGGGAGTAAAGGGAAGAGCGCGGGGAGAGGGGAGGGAGTAAAGGGAAGAGCGGGGAGGGGGAACGGACCAATCAGAAGGCGGGATGAGCGCGGGGGAGGGGCGGAGGGGAACGGGCCAATCAGAAGGCGGGATGAGCACGGGGGAGGGGCGGAGGGGAACGGGCCAATCAGAAGGCGGGATGAGCACGGGGGAGGGGCGGAGGGGAACGGGCCAATCAGAAGGCGGGATGAGCAGGGGGGAGGGGCGGAGGGGAACGGGCCAATCAGAAGGCGGGATGAGCGCGCGGGGGAGGGGCGGAGGGGGAAACGGACCAATGGGAGCAGAGGAAGGGCGCGGGTCCTGGAAGGGCGGGAATAAAAGTGATCGCGCGGGTCGTGGCAGGGGGGAGGGTCCTGGAAGGGGGATAGTAAATGCAGGTGGGGGCTCGCAGGTCCTGGAAGGGGGGTAATAAATAGAGGTGGGGGCTCGCAGGTCCTGGAAGGGGGGTAAGAGATAGAGGTGGGGGCTCGTAGGTCCTGGAAGGGGGGTAATAAAGGAGTATGCACACAGATGGCGACAAGGAGTTCATGAATGGACATGCGTGGGGTCCTGGTAGGGGCATAGTAAAGGGAGGGGGAGGGGGCAGGTCCTGGAAGGGAGACGGTAAATAAAGGTGGGGGCGAAGGTCCTGGAAGGGAGAACCATAGGGCCCCATAGAAACCCATAGGGACCCATAGAAACGGCCGCAGAGCCTCAGAACATTTTATTGCCCCATGGAACAGATGGGAAGGAAATACAGCGCCCCATAGCGCCCCACAGCGCCCCATAGCCGTGGGGGAGGTGACACGGGGCCGTCATGTGGGGCGCAGCTATGGGGCCGGTGACCCACAGCGGCTCAGGTCCTCGATCCGCTGTGCCAGCTCCACCTCCAGGGAGTCCTGGGGGCAACACAAGGGGGCTGAGACCCATAGCGCCCCATAGGGACGTGCTGGGACCCATAGCGCCCCATAGGGACGCGCTGGGACCCATAGCGCCCCATAGCGGCCCTCACCAGTTCCTGTTGGGCCTCGGCCACCTTAACCCGGGCAAGAGCGATGTTCTGTGGGGGGAACGGAGGCACTGAGCGCCCCATAGTGCCCCATAGATCCCCATAGAGACCCATAGAGAGACACTGGGACCCATAGAGAGACACTGGGACCCATAGAGACCCATAGAGCCCCCATAGAGACCCATAGAGCCCCCATAGAGACCCATAGAGCCCCCATAGACCCATAGAGCCCCATAGCGCCCCATAGAGCCCCCATAGCGCCCCATAGCGCCCCCCGCTCCTCCATGGAGGCTCCTTAATGAACGAGGGCTCGTTCATTAATTAAGGAAGGCTCGTGAATGTTAACGAGAGCTCGTTACGGGCGGCAGATCCAGGAACGCTTCCAGCTCTTTCCGCACAGCTTCGATGTCCCGCTCCTTCCGGGCCAGCTCCTGTGGGGAGATGTGGGGCGCTATGGGTCTCTATGGCTCGCGCTGCCCCACACCCCCCAGCCCCACGCCCCCCCAGCCCCACACGTACCTCCGCCTGCCCCACAAGTGCCGCGTGGGTCCAGCCCTCCTCCATCCGCAGCTCTCTCATTGCATCCTGCAACCAGCACACGGCCCCATAGCGCCCTATAGCGACCCCACAGAGCCCCATAGCGACCCCGAACCCTATGGGGCTGACCTGGGCGCTGCGGATGCGTGCCCCGAGGTCGTGGACTTTGGCCTTGAGGCGCTCTGTGGGGCCGCAGCTCCGCCCTATGGGGCCGGGATCGGGGCGCTGAACGGCGCTATGGGGCGGTGGGGGGAGGAGAGGGGCTTAGGACCCATAGAGACCCATAGAGAGACATAGGGCCCCATAGGGACCTATAGGGACCCATAGGGAGACATTGGGACCTATTGGGAGACATAGGGACCCATAGAGAGACATAGAGAGACATTGGGACCCATAGAGACCCATAGAGACCCATAGGGAGACATAGGGACCCATAGAGAGACATAGAGAGACATTGGGACCCATAGAGACCCATAGGGACCCACAGGGACCCATAGAGAGACATTGGGCCCCATAGGGACCCACAGAGACCCACAGAGACCCATAGAGACCCATAGGGAGACACTGGGCCCCATAGGGACCTATAGGGACCCACAGAGCTCCATAGAGACCCATAGAGAGACATTGGGACCCATAGAGACCCATAGGGAGACATAGGGAGACACTGGGCCCCATAGGGACCTATAGGGACCCATAGGGAGACACTGGGACCCATAGAGACCCATAGAGACCCATAGAGACCCATAGGGAGACATTGGGCCCCATAGAGACCCATAGGGAGCCATAGAAACCCATAGGGAGCCATAGAAACCCATAGAGCAATGGGAGGACAGGTCAACCCTTAGGAAACCATAGAGCCCCACAGCGCCCCACAGAGCCCCACAGCGCCCCACAGCGCCCCACAGCGCCCCACACACGCGCTCAGGGCGGCCTCGAGGCGCTGCAGGGCGGCCAGCCGGTGCCCGTAGTGCCGCAGCCTCCTCCGTTCCTCCGTCCCGCGTCGCTCCTCCGCCGTCGCGCCGCGATCCCGAAAGCTCAGCGCTGAAAGCAGGCTGCGCGGGGGGTGTGGGGCTGGAGGACCCACAGCGCCCCACAGAGCCCCCACAGCGCCCCACGGCTGTCGCTCACCTGGCCATGGAGGTGTCCTTGGCTCGCAGGGTCGCGGCGCTGTGGGTCAGGGCGCGTAGGGCAGCGGTGCCTTCGGGGCTCAGTTGGGATGGGCTCAGAGAGAGGGATTCGGACAGGAGGAGCTGCAGGAGCCGGGCTGCCGTGGGGTGGGAGGGGAAATGTGGGGCGCTGTGGGGCGCTATGCAGAGGGATGGGGTCTCTGTGGGGCTCTATGGGTCCCTATGGGGCTCTATGGGTCCCTATGGGTCCCTATGGGGTCTCTATGGGTCCCTATGAGTCTCTATGGGTCCCTATGGGTCTCTATGGGTCCCTATGGGGTCTCTATGGGTCCCTATGGGTCTCTATGGATCCCTATGGGGTCCCTATGGGGCTCTATGGGGTCTCTATGGGTCTCTATGGATCCCTATGGGGTCTCTATGGGTCCCTATGGGTCTCTATGGATCCCTATGGGGTCCCTATGGGGCTCTATGGGGTCTCTATGGGGTCCCTATGGGTCTCTATGGGGTCCCTATGGGTCCCTGTGGGGTCCCTATGGGTCCCTATGGGTCTCTATGGGTCCCTATGGGTCTCTATGGGTCCCTATGGGGCTCTATGGGGTCCCTATGGGGTCTCTATGGGTCCCTATGCATCTCTATGGGTCCCTATGCATCTCTATGGGGTCACTATGGGTCTCTATGGGTCTCTATGGGTCTCTATGGGTCCCTATGAGTCTCTATGGGGTCTCTATGGGTCCCTATGGGTCCCTATGGGATCTCTATGCGTCTCTATGGGTCTCTATGGGGTCCCTATGGTCTCTATGGGTCCCTATGGGTCTCTATGGGATCTCTATGCGTCTCTATGGGGTCCCTATGGTCTCTATGGGTCCCTATGGGTCTCTATGGGGTCCCTATGGTCTCTATGGGGTCTCTATGGGTCCCTATGAGTCCCTATGGGGTCTCCATGGGTCTCTATGGGGTCCCTGTGGGTCTCTATGGGTCCCTATGGGGTCTCTATGGGGTCTCTATGGGGTCTCCATGGGGCTCTATTGGGATCTATGGGTCCTTATGGGGCTCTATGGGTCCCAATGTCTCCCTATGGGGCGCTATGGGGCCCGCCCCACACTCACCTTCCTCCTTGTACATGTGGGCCCTCTGCCCCATATCGCGGATCAGGAGCAGCGCGTCCTTGTCCGACCTCAAAGCGCCGTCGGCCCCGAACGTCCTCTGCCCCATAGCGCCCTGCCCCATAGAGAGAGACCCATATGGGCCCATAGATCCCCACAGCGCCCCACAGAGCCCCATATCGCCCCACAGATCGCCCCACAGCGCCCCGCACCGTTTCCCGCTCTTTCTCCATACGGCGCCGTTCCCGCTCTGCCGCCTACTTCCGGTCCGCGCCGCTCCACGTGACCGGAGACGCGCGGGGCGTGCTGGGAAATGGAGTGCGGCGGGGGGCGGGCTGAGGCGCTATGGTTCTCTATGGGTTGACCTGTCCACCCGTCGCTCCATAGATCCCTATGGGTTGACCTGTCCACCCGTCGCTCTCTATGGGTCCCTATGTGTTTCTATGGGTATCTATGGGGCCCTATGAGTCCCTGTGGTCCCTATGCGTCGCTATGGGTCGCTATGGGTCCGTGCCCTCCGTTCCCCCCTCCTTCCTTCCCCCCCCCCCCACTCCATTCTCTCTCGGTCCTCCACTCCCCCCTCAACCCCGGGTGGCGCTGTGCTCCTCTCACCATTTCCCGTCTCTACTGCTCCGTTTCCGGTAGTGACGCTCGTCTCCTCCGGAAGTGACGCCCTCCGTCGCCATTGAATCCCGTTTCCAGTTCCCGGCGCTTTGGGGCCGCTTATGCCGCTCCCCCCGGGGTGAGTCCGCCCGGAGCCGACCCCTGTGGGACTTTGGGGGGCGGGGGATGTGGGGCTGGGGGGTGGGAAGGGCGGAGAGGGGAAGGGGAGGGGATATGGGAGGAGGGGGTGGACCCATAGGGAGCGATAGAGTGATGGGAGGACAGGTCAACCCATAGGGATCTATGGAGCGATGGGTGGACAGGTCAACCCATAGGGATCTATGGAGTGATGGGTGGACAGGTCAACCCATAGGGATCTATGGAGCGATGGGTGGACAGGTCAACCCATAGGGATCTATGGAGTGATGGGTGGACAGGTCAACCCATCGGGATCTATGGAGCGATGGGTTGACAGGTCAACCCATATGTATCTATGGAGCGGTGGGTGGACAGGTCAACCCATAGGGATCTATGGAGTGATGGGTGGACAGGTCAACCCATAGGGATATATGGAGTGACGGGTGGACAGGTCAACCCATAGAGATCTATGGAGTGATAGGTGGACAGGTCAACCCATAGGGATCTATGGAGTAATGGGTGGACAGGTCAACCCATAGAGATCTATGGAGTGATGGGAGGACAGGTCAACCCATAGGGATCTATGGAGTGATGGGAGGACAGGTCAACCCATAGAGATCTATGGAGTGACGGGTGGGCAGGTCAACCCATAGGGATCCATAGAGCCCCATCGAGACCCATAGGGATCCATAGAGCCCCATAGGGACCCATAGAGCCCCATAGGGACCCACAGAGCCCCATAGAGACCCACAGGGACGATTTGATTGGCTGACATTGCCCCCATCAGAACCACGTGACCCTGAACATGGAAGTGAAAGTGAAAGCAACGATCTGATTGGCTCCCGTTGTTGTCCTCCCCTTCCCCCTCCTCAGGATCACGTGACCCCGGGCTTGAAAGTGAAAGCAGCGATCCCATTGGCTCCCGCTGCCCCCCCGTGCATCATGTGACCGCAGGCGTGAAAACGAAAGCAGCGATCTGATTGGCTCCCACCGTTGGCATCGGAACCACGTGACCGTGAGTGCGAAAGCGAAAGGAGCGATCCGATTGGCTCCCGCTCTTCCTGTCGGGATCACGTGACCCTGAGTGTGAAAAAGCGAAAGCGAAAGGAGCGATCCGATTGGCTCCCGCTCTTCCCCTCAGGATCACGTGACCCCGAGCGGGAAAACGTGCAAGCGAAAGTGAAAGCAGCCACCCCATTGGCCGCCCTCCCCTCGATGACCGCCGCCGTGAAACCACGTGACCTCTCGTGCCCGGAAGTGGCTGCGGAAAGCCCCGCCCCCCTCGTGCAAGCGCACCCGTCGCACGAGAGCGACTCGTCCAATGCGTGCGCCGTGTCACCGTCGTCCAGCGGTCACTATGGCGACTCGGACACGGACGATGGGGAACGGGGCGCGCCGGCCTCGCACGGCAGGAAGAGGAACCGAGCGTGCGAGGCGGCTTGCACGAGGAGCCGGAAGCGGCGGGAGAGGAGGAGGAGGAGGGTGAGGAGGAGGAGGGAGGAAGAGGCGGCGCACGAGAGCAGCACGAGCGAGAGCGGGTCGTGCGAGGGCACGACGGACGGCGAGGGCACGGCGGGAGTGGGGGGTAGGTGGGGCACGAGGGGGGGGAGGGGCTGTAGTGAACCCATAGTGAACCCATAGGGAACCTATAGTGAACCTATAGTGACACAGTGACCCCATAGAGCCCCATTGTGCCCCACAGAGCCGCATAGATCCCCATAGAGTCCCCATAGATCCCCATAGAGTCCCCATAGAGACCCATAGAGTCCTCATAGAGACCCATAGTGCCCCATAGAGACCCATAGTGCCCCATAGAGACCCCACAGCGCCCCACACGTGTCCCCCCATGCAGGACCCGTGAGCTGCCCGGCCCGGACCCACGGCGGGATCCCCGTGCCCACGTCTGACAGCGACGTGGAGATCGTCGGCGTGCACGAGCGCACCAGGTACGGCTGCCCCATAGAGGGGCTCTGGGACCCATAGCCGCCCCATAGAGGGGCGTTGGGACCCGTGGATTGGCGTTGGGACCCATAGATAGGCGTTGGGACACATAGGGTGTGAGGGGAGGACAGGTCAACCCATAGGGATCTATGGAGTGATGGGAGGACAGGTCAACCCATAGGGAGCTATAGAGTGACGGGTGGACAGGTCAACCCATAGGGATCTATGGAGCGATGGCTGGACAGGTCAACCCATAGGGATCTATGAAGCGATGGCTGGACAGGTCAACCCATAGGGATCTATGGAGTGATGCGTGGACAGGTCAACCCATAGGGATATATGGAGCAATGGGTGGACAGGTCAACCCATAAGGATCTATGGACTGATGGGTGGACAGGTCAACCCAGAGGGATCTATGGAGTAATGGGAGGACAGGTCAACCCATAGGGATCTATGGAGTAATGGGAGGACAGGTCAACCCATAGGGATCTATGGAGCGATGGGTGGACAGGTCAACCCATAGAGACCCATAGAGACCTGTAGTGCCCTATAGAGCCCCATACTCATATCACCCCATAGCGCCCCATAGAGCCCCATAGAGAGACATGGGGACCCCCAGCCTCATATCTCCATGCCGACCCCATAGATTTTCACCCCACTCTTTTCTCCCCCCCACCCCTCCCAACACAGCGTCATCCGCTCCCGGCCCCACAGCTCCGCCCCACAAGTGCTCTCCTCCGCCCAAGTGGTCGACCTGACCCGGGATGAAACCCCACGGCGCCGACCCGTCCCGTGACGTCACGAGCATCGGTGCGTCTCTGTGGGGCGCTATGGGGTGATGTGGGGTGATGTGGGGTGCGGTGGGGCTCTATGGGTCTCTGTGGGTCTCTATGGGGCGCTATGGGGTGACATTGGGGGGCTGTGGGGTGATATGGGGCGCTGTGGGTCTCTACTGTATTTAATTGAGTTTTATTCTGTTTTATTTTATTTTTCTTTTTTATTGTCATTTATTATTTTATTTTTCATTATTTTATTTCATTATATTTTTTTATTATTTTATTTTACACTTTTTCACTTCATTCCATTTTATTTTATTTCACATTTTATATTTTATTTCACGTGATTTTTTCACTTTATTTTATATATTTTTTTTTTATTTTGCATTTTATTTTTTCTTTTTTTTCATTTTATTTTATTTTTATTTTTTATTTTTTATTTTATTTTTATTTTTTATATTTTCTTTTATTTTTTTTCATTCTACATTTTATTTTACATTTTTCTGTATTTTATTTTATTTTATATTTTATTTAATATATTATTTTATATTCTATTATCTGATTTTATTGTACTTAATTTCATTTTATTTTATATTAAATTTTATTTTACATTTTATTTTTTAATTCATTTTTTCATTTTATTTTATGCTTATATTTTCTTTTTATATTTTATTTCTTTAACTCTATTTTATTTTATATTTTATTTTACATTTTTTCTGTATTTTATTTTATTTTGTATTTTATTCTATATATTATTTTATATTTTATTATCTTTTTTTAATTTTATTTCATTTTATATTTTATTTTACATTATTTCCTTTTTTTTATATTATTTTATTTTACATTTTTTCACTTTATCCCATTTTATTTTATTTCACATTTTATATTTTATTTCACATTATTTTTTTTCTTCATTTTATTTTATATTTTATTTTTTATTTCACATTTTCATTTCTTTTTACGTTTTATTTTATACTTTATATTTATTTTATTTTACTTTATATTTTATTTTACATTTTTTCTGTATTTTATTTTATTTTATTTTTTATTTTACATTTTATTTTTATTTCATTTTTTCATTTTATTTTACGTTTCTATTTCATTTCCTTTTCCTACAGGGCTGGCCCCGCCCCTTCCTTAGCCCCGCCCATTTCGAGCTGGCTCCGCCCCCTCACCGCATAACCCTGCCCATCTACGGCTGGCCCCGCCTCTTCCTTAGCCCTGCCCCTTAGCCCCGCCCCTCTAGGGCTGGCTCCGCCCCCCACCCCGTAGCCCCGCCCCTATAGGATCTCTCTGTACATAGATCTCTATATATATACAGTCTCTAAGGGTCCCTATGGGTCCCATGACCCCACAACCCCCCCCAGCCCTATAGGGCGGGCTCCCCCTCCCCCCACCCCACAACCCAGCCCTATAGGGCCGGTTCCTGACCCCATATCCCTCCCGAGGTGTAAATGTGTACAGAGAAATCTATTTTTGGTGCACCCGAATAAAGCAGCGCCGCTCCACCCGAACCCCTGCGGATCTTCCCTATGGGGCCCTATGGGTTGACCTGTCCACCCATCACTCCATAGATCCCTATGGGTTGACCTGTCCACTCATCACTCCATAGATCCCTATGGGTTGACCTGTCCGCCCATCGCTCCATAGATCCCTATGGGTTGACCTGTCCACGCATCACTCCATGGATCCCTATGGGTTGACCTGTCAACGTATCACTCCATAGATCCCTATGGGTTGACCTGTCCACCCATCGCTCCATAGATCCCTATGGGTTGACCTGTCCACCTATTACTCCATAGATCCCTATGGGTTGACCTGTCCACCCATCACTCCATAGATCCCTATGGGTTGACCTGTCCACCCATCGCTCCATAGATCCCTATGGGTTGACCTGTCCACCCATCACTCCATAGATCCCTATGGGTTGACCTGTCCATCCATCGCTCCATAGATCCCTATGGGTTGACTTGTCCTCCCATCGCTCCATAGATCCCTATGGGTTGACCTGTCCTCCCATCGCTCCATAGATCCCTATGGGTTGACCTGTCCTCCCATCACTCCATAGATCCCTATGGGTTGACCTGTCCACCCATCGCTCCATAGATCCCTATGGGTTGACCTGTCCACCCATCACTCCATAGATCCCTATGGGTTGACCTGTCCTCCCATCGCTCCATAGATCCCTATGGGTTGACCTGTCCTCCCATTGCTATGAGCTCTTCAGTGGATGCTCCTCGCTCTCCCATTGGCCAATGGCGAGAGGGGGGCGTGTTCCCGCGCGGCGTCGACCAATGGCGAGTGGGGGGCGGGTCTATAAATCTTCCGGGGTGAAAACGGGATGGGGGGGAGGGAAGGGCGGGGGCAGAGACCCTTAAAAATTACATTAAAAAAGAAAAAAAAGCTATAAAAAGCGGTCGAACCCGAAAGGGAAACGGGTGGGAGGGAATAATAAAAGAAAATGAAGCGGGGGGAGGGGGGAAAAGAGCTTAAAAAATTTATCCCCTCGAAAGAAAAAAAACAAAGTGATAAAAAGTGGGCAAAGAAGAAATTGAAAAAGAAATGATTAAACGTGGACCAACCGAAAAGGAAAAAGGTGGAAAGGAAAGAATAAAAGAAATGGAAGCGGGGGAGCGGGGGGAAAGGGCTTTAAAAATTAACCCCCCCGAGAGAAGGAAAACGAAACGGTAAAAAGTGGACAGAAGGAAAAAGGAGAAGAAAAAAAATAAAATGCGCTCGAACCGAAAAGGAAAAAGGTGGAGAGACAATAATAAAACGCATCGAAACCGGGGGAGGGGGCTCTTTATTTCTTGATTGTTTCCGAAAGCGGAGAAAAACATCAAAACCCCAAAACAGTGCAGCGGGAGAAAGACGTCAACGGCGGGAGGATACGGAAACGGCGCAAGGATACGGAAACTGCGTAGGGATTGGTTAACGGAGGAGGGATACGGAAACCGCGATCCCAAATGGACCCCAAAGAGACCCATAGAGACCCATAGGGACCCATAGAGACCCATAGGGACCCCACAGAGACCAATAGAGAACCATAGAGATCCACTGAGTCCCATAGAACCTCATTGAGTCCCATAGAAACCCATTGAGCCCCATAGAGACCCATTGAGCCCCATAGAGACCCATTGAGCCCCATAGAGACCCATTGAGCCCCATAGAGACCCATTGAGCCCCATAGAAACCCACTGAGCCCCATAGAAACCCACTGAGCCCCATAGAAACCCATGGAGTCCCATAGAAACCCATGGAGTCCCATAGAAACCCATGGAGTCCCATAGAAACCCATGGAGTCCCATAGAGACCCATTGAGTCCCATAGAGATCCATTGAGTCCCCATAGAACCCCATTGACAGCAGCGCCCCCCAGTGGACATAGTTGGTATTACAGCCCCATAGAGATCCATTGAGTCCCATAGAACCCCATTGACAGCAGCGCCCCCCAGTGGCCGCAGCCGGTATCGCAGCCCCATAGAAACCCATTGCGACCCTATAAACCCTATAACCTCAGCGGGGGAACACCTCCCGCCCTATAGGGCCGCCCCCTTTCTTCCCCTCCAACGCCTTCCCGCACGGAAACAGCGTGGTGACCCCCGTGGCCATGTGGGTGACCTCCACCCTCTCCAGCACCCACCCCACCCTAGAACTCTCCACCCTCACCTTCCTCAGATCCCCCAAATCCAACGTGTGCAGCGCGGCCCTATAGGCCGCCCCATAGGCCTTCTTTAGGATCCTCTTCCCCGAATCCCCGTTGGAGCCGAACAGGGTCAGGGCCACGGAGGACCCCGAGGGTCTGTGGGGTCGGGGGAGGACGGTGACGTCGTAGAGGACGGGGACGGCGCTGTGGGATCGGGCGCTGAAGCTCTCGGCCCTATGGGAGCGCTCCAGGATTGTGGGGCGGCGGCGGGGGGGGATCCGGGCGTCGCAGCGGAAGAAGTACCTGAGGGGGGTGATCCCAAAGCACGAATCCCGAATCCCAAATCCCGAATCCTGAATCCTGAATCCCAAATCCTGAATCCTGAATCCCAAATCCTGAATCCTGAATCCTGAATCCCGAATCCTGAATCCTAAATCCCAAATCTTGAATCCTGAATCCCGAACCTCAAATCCCAAATCCTAAATCCCAAATCCCGAATCCCAAATCCTGAATCTCAAATCCTGAATCCCAAATCCTGAATCCCAAATCCCAAAACAAGAATCCTCAATCCCAAATCCCGAATCCTGAATCCCGAATCGCAAATCCTGAATCCCAAATCCTGAATCCTGAACCCCAAATCCCGAATCCCAAATCCTGAATCCCAAATCCTGAATCCCAAATCCTGAATCCTAAATCCTGAATCCCAAATCCCAAATCCCAAATCCTGAATCCCAAATCCCAAATCCTGAATCCCAAATCCCGAACCCCAAATCCCGAACCCCAAATCCCGAATCCTGAATCCCGAATCCCCAAAATCCCAGAGATCCCAAATCCTAAAGATCAAAATTCCCAAATCCCAAAGATCCCAAATCCTAAATCTCAAATCCCAAATCCTAAATTCTGAATCCTAAATCTTAAAGATCCCAAATCCTAAAGATCCTTGTAGGATCCTGCCCCACACTTATGGGTCCGCCCCACACTTATGGGTCCGCCCCACACTTATGGGTCCCGCCTCACACTTATGGGTCCGCCCCACACTTATGGGTCCGCCCCACACTTATGGGTCCCGCCCCACACTTATGGGTCCCGCCCCACACTTATGGGTCCGCCCCACACTTATGGGTCCGCCCCACACTTATGGGTCCCGCCCCACACTTATGGGTCCGCCCCACACTTATGGGTCCCGCCCCACACTTATGGGTCCGCCCCACACCTGTTCCCCGTGCCGCTGTCGGTCACCACGAGCTCCCGCAGGTGCCAGCTCTGCCCCATAGATTCTGTGGGGCAGTGGGAGATCCCCACAGCGCCGATGTCGCCCACGTTCTTATGGGGGAAGCGGAAGGAGTCGGTGCTGTCCCTAATAATTAATTAATGGCGATTAATTAGTGGCGATTAAGCGGTGCATTGGATGCTTCCCCTGCCTATTAAGGCTATTTATTAATGCTAATACTGCTATTAGTGCCATTAAGGCTGACCCTAGGAACGCTGTTATCCCTATTAAGCTTATTAATTAACGCTATTAACCCTATTAACCCCATTAATTCCCCCTATTAGCCCCCTACTCCCCCATTAACCCCATTAATTCCCCCTATTAGCCCCCTATTCCCCCATTAACCCCATTAATTCCCCCTATTAGCCCCCTATTCCCCCATTAACCCCATTAATTCCCCCTATTAGCCCCCCATTCCCCCTATTAACCCCATTAATTCCCCCTATTAACCCCATTAATTCCCCCTATTAACCTCCTATTCCCCCTATTAGCCCCCTACTCCCCCATTAACCCCATTAATTCCCCCCTATTAACCCCCTATTCCCCCTATTAACCCAATTAATTCCCCCTATTAACCCCATTAATTCCCCCTATTAACCCCATTAATTCCCCCTATTAACCCCATTAATTCCCCCTATTAACCCCCCCCCCCTCCCCATCCCATAGACCTACTTCCGGAACTTTCCGTCCAATGGGATCTCTTTGCTCCGCCCCATGGAACCTTCCAGAACGATCCGGACTTCTCCATCCGTCCCCGTATCCCCCGTCACCGTCACCACCTCATACACTGCCCATAGGGATCTATGGGGCCTATGGGGTCTATGGGGTCTACGGGGCCTATGGGGCCTATGGGGTCTATGGGGCCTATGGGGCCTATGGGGTCACGTGGGCCCTATAAAAGCACCCCATGGGGGGGGCGGATCTATAGGGTGGGGGAGGGGAAATAGGGGAGCGGAGGGGGAAATCTATAGGGTGAGGGGGATTATATAGGGTGGGGCGCCCCATAGGGTGGGGCGCCCCATAGGGTGGGGTGCCCCCCATAGGGTGGGGCGCCCCCCATAGGGCCGTACCCGTCCTCTCCTTCCTCTGCGGGCTGTCGCCGTGGGCGCACCCCAAATCCCGCAGCGCTCCTCCGACCCCATAGGGCACCCCATAACCGAGCCCGGTCCTCGCGGAGATCCAATGGTCGCACTGGAAGCGGAAGGTCCGCCCCACGAGCGCGTCCGTCACGGCCACGTACTCCAGGTGCCAGGCCGGGCCGAGCCCTGAGCGCCGCGGCAATTAGCGCCAATTAACAGCGTGATTAACGGAACCCGGCCGGCAGCAGTGGGGCCCATAGGGGTCAGTGGGGCCCGTAGGGGTCAGTGGGGTTCCATAGGATTCAATGGGGTTCCATAGGATTCAATGGGGTCCCATAGGGATTAATGGAAGCCCATAGGGATTAATGGGGTCCATAGGGATTAATGGGGTCCATAGGGATCAATGGGACCTCATAGGGATTAATGGGACCTCATAGGGATGAATGGGGTCCCATAGGATTCAATGGGGTCCCATAGGGATGAATGGAACCCCATAGGGATGAATGGAACCCCATAGGATTCAATGGGACCCATAGGGATGAATGGGACCCCATAGGGATGAATGGAACCCCATAGGAATCAATGGGGTCCATAGGGATGAATGGGACCCATAGGGATCAATGGGGTCCATAGGGATTAATGGGACCCCATAGGGATTAATGGGACCCCATAGGGATCAATGGGGTCCATAGGGATCAATGGAACCCCATAGGAATTAATGGGGTCCCATAGGAATTAATGGGGTCCCATAGGAATTAATGGGGTCCCATAGGGATCAATGGGGTCCCATAGGATTCAATGGGACCCCATAGGATTCAATGGGGTTCCATAGGATTCAATGGGGTTCCATAGGAACTATGGGGTTCCATAGGAATTAATGGGGTTCCATAGGAACTAATGGGACCCCATAGGGATGAATGGGGTTCCATAGGGATGAATGGGACCCCATAGGGATCAATGGGGTTCTATAGGAACTAATGGGGTTCCATAGGAACTAATGGGGTTCCATAGGAACTAATGGGGTTCCATAGGAACTAATGGGGTTCCATAGGGATCAATGGGGTTCCATAGGGATCAATGGGGTCCCATAGGGATCAATGGGGTCCCATAGGGATTAATGGCGTTCCATAGGGATTAATGGGACCCCATAGGATTCAATGGGACCCCATAGGATTCAATGGGACCCCATAGGATTCAATGGGACCCCATAGGGATGAATGGGGTTCTATAGGGATCAATGGGATCTTAATGGGGTTTTGGGATTGGGGTTTTGGGGTCAGGATTTCGGGGTCAGGATTTGAGGATCAAGATTTCAGGGTCAGGATTTTAGGGTCAGGGTTTCGGGGTCAGGGTTTCGGGGTCGGGGTTTCGGGGTCGGGGTTTCGGGGTCGGGGTTTCGGGGTCAGGATTTCGGGGTCAGGGTTTCGGGGTCAGGGTTTCGGGGTCAGGATTTCGGGGTCAGGGTTTCGGGGTCAGGGTTTCGGGGTCAGGGTTTCGGGGTCAGGGTTTCGGGGCCACCTCTGTTGTCGTGCCATATCCGGGCTTTGCACAGCTCCCCCAGGCTCAGCACGTCGGGGAAGCTGAAGTCGTCCGTCTGGTTGCGCTCGAACTTATTGGGGTTCTGGGAGTCCCGCAGCGGCAGCGCCCCGCTGTCCCCGTACGCCCCGAATAGGATCAGCGTCACGTTGGCGTCGGTGCCGGCGCCTGCGGGATGGGCGTGAGTTGGGGCGGCCCGCAGGGATGGGGGGTCCGAGGACATGCTGAGGGAGCCCTAGAAACCCTAAAATCATCCGCAAAAATCCCACAGAAATTCCTCCCAACATCACCCAAAAAATCCTAAAAAATACCCCAAAAAATCCCCCCAAAAAATCCTAAAAAAAAAAAACCTAAAAAATCCCCTAAAATCCTAAAAAAATCCACCAAAAAATCCCTTAAAATGAACCCCCAAAATCCCCAAAAAATCCCCCCCAAAAAATCCCAAAAAATCCCCCCCAAAAATTCCTAAAAAAAACCCTAAAAAAACTCCCCCAAAAATCCCCAAATAATCCCCCCAAAAATCCTAAAAAAAATCCTAAAAATAATCCTCAAAAAATACCCCCAAAAATCCCTTAAAATCCCCCCAAAAATCCCCCAAAAAAATCCTAAAACAAAATCCTAAAAAAAACCCCAAAAAATCCCCAAAAAATCCCCCGAAAAAATCCCCCCCAAAAAATCCCCTCCAAAAAAACCTAAAAAATCCCCTAAAATCCTAAAAAAATCCTAAAAAAAATCTCCCCCCAAAATCCCCAAATAATCCCCCCAAAAATCCTAAAAGAAAACCCTAAAAAATCCCCAACCCCCCCCCAAAAAATCCCCAAAAATAATTAAAAAAATCCCCCCAAAAATCCCCCAAAAATCCCCCAAAATACCCCCCCCAAAATCCTAAAAAAAAAAACCCTAAAAAATCCCCTAAAATCCTAAAAAATTCCTAAAAAAATCTCCCAAAAAATCCCTTAAAATCCCCCCCAAAAATCCCCAAATAATCCCCCCAAAAATCCTAAAAAAAATCCTAAAAATAATCCTCAAAAAATCCCCAAAAAAATCCCCCAAAAATCCCCCCCAAAAATCCTAAAAAAAAAAAACCCTAAAAAATCCCCTAAAATCCTAAAAAAATCTCCCAAAAAATCCCTTAAAATCCCCCCAAAAAATCCCCAAATAATACCCCCAAAAATCCTAAAAAAATCTTAAAAATAATCCTCAAAAAATCCCCCAAAAATCCCAAAAAAATCCCCCAAAAAATCCCAAAAAAATCCCCCCAAAAAATCCCCAAATAATCCCCCCAAAAATCCTCAAAAAATCCCCCAAAAAATCCCAAAAAAATCCCCCCAAAAAATCCCAAAAAAATCCCCCAAAAAATCCCAAAAAAATCCCCCAAAAAATCCCAAAAAAATCCCCCAAAAAATCCTCAAAAAATCCCCCAAAAAATCCCCAAAAAATCCCCCCAAAAAATCCCCAAATAATCCCCCCAAAAATCCTAAAAAAAATCCTAAAAATTATCCCCAAAAAATCCCCCAAAAAATCCCAAAAAAATCCCCCAAAAAATCCCAAAAAAATCCCCCAAAAAATCCTCAAAAAATCCCCCAAAAAATCCTAAAAAAAATCCCCCAAAAAATCCCCAAATTAATTAACTAATGAGAGCTAATTAGTGGGGGTAATGAGGGTAGCGCTCGTGGGGGCGGTGCCGCGGGCGCTCGTGAGTCGCCATTGCTGGGTCGGGGCTAATGACGGGAGGCGGATGCGTGGGCGGGGCTGGCGAGGGCTTAATGAGCGGGCTGGTTAATTAATTAGCGGGGGCGGTGGTTAACCTGCGACGTCGCTGGTTTTGACCTGCACGCTGTAGGTGGTGTCGCTCACGGAGCGCTCGCCGTTAACGACGGCCGGCAGGTCGCACACGGGGCGGAGCTTCGACAGCCAATTTGCATATGTAAATGAGGCCACCTCGCGGGTGCGGAGATTGCGCAGTTGGAGCTGGGGGGCGTTAATGAATGGAGTGAGGGACGGGGGAACGGGACCCGGGCACGGGGCGCAGCAAGAACGCGGCTAATAATTAATAATAACAGTAATAATAACAGTAATAATAGCAGTAATGATAGCAGTAATGATAGCAGTAATGATAGCAGTAATGATAATAATTGTAATAGTAATAACAATGATAATGATGAGGATGATGAGGATGATGATAATGAGAATGATGATGACACTGATAATAATAATATTAATAATAATAATAATAATAATAATAATAATAACAACAGTAATGATAACAGTAATGATAATAATAATAATAGCAGTAATAATAATAATAGTAATAGTAATAACAATGATGAGGATGAGGATAATGATGATAATGAGGATGATGATGACCACGATGATAATAATAATAATAATAATAATAATAATAATAATGATATAATGATGACGATGACAATAATAATAATAATAGTAAAAATATAATCGTAATGATAAAATATGATATATATATATAAGGCAATAAAATAATATATGTAAAAGAATAAAGTATTGAATTATAATGAGAAGAATGGTTATTAATGCAAATATGATAATTATCTGAATAAATGTAAATATTAATGTTGATATTAAGAAGTGTCAAAATGAAAATATAAATATTAAAAAATAAATATAAATATAATAATATAGAAATAAATATTAAGAATATGAAAATAAAAATAAATATAGAAATAAATATTAAAAAATAAATATAAATATAAATGTAAATATAAATATAAATAAATGTTAAAAATATATAAAATGAGTATAAAAATAAAAATAAATATTTAAAAAGTAAAAATAAAATTGAAAATAAAAAATGTAAATATAAAGAAAAATATTAAAAAATATCAAAATAAAATTAAAAATAAAATTAAAAATAAAAAAATTAAAAATAAAATTAAAAATAAAATTAAAAATAAAATTAAAAATAAAATTAAAAATATATAATAATAATAATAAAAATAAAAAAATGAAAATGAAAATGAAAATGAAAATGAAAATGAAAATGAAAATAAAATGAAAATGAAAATAAAATGAAAATGAAATTAAAATAAATAGAAATAAAAATAGAAATGAAATGAAAATTGAAAATTAAAGAATAGAAATAAAAATAGAAATTAAAAATAGAAATAGGAATAAAAACAGAAATAAAAGTGAAAATGAAAATAAAAATGAAATAAATAATAAATGATAAATGATAAATGATAAATGATAAATGATAAATAATAAATGGTAAATAATAAATAATTAAATAATAAAAATGAAATAAATAATGAATGATAAATAGTAAATGATAAATAAATAATAAAAATGAAAATAAATATGAAATAAATAATAAATAATAAATAGTAAATAATAAATAATAAATAATAAATAATAAATAAAAATGAAAATAAACATAAAAATAAAATAAAATAAAATAAATGATAAATAATAAATGATAAATAATAAATGATAAATAATGATAAATAATAAATGATAAATAATAAATAATTAAATAATAAAAATGAAAATAAAAATAGAAATAAAAATAAAATAAATAATAGATAATAAATAATAAATGATAAATAATAAATGATAAATAATAAATGATAAATAATAAATGATAAATAGTAAATGATAAATAAATAATAAAAATGAAGATAAATATGAAATAAATAATAAATAATAAATAATGAATTATAAATAATAAATAATAAATAAAAATGAAAATAAACATAAAAATAAAATAAAATGAAATAAATAAATGATAAACAATAAATGATAAATAATAAATGATAATAAATGATAAATAATAAATAATAAATAAATAATAAAAATGAAAATCGAAATGGAAATGGAAATGGAAATGGAAACATTGTGAGGGTCAGGATTGGGACCGTTATGGCGGTCATTAGGGCCATGATTAGGACGCTGCTTAGGCTTCGTTAGGCAGAGACTCGTTAGCGCTATTCGTCAGCGGCTCGCTGCTGAAGCCGTAATTACCCTGTCCAGGAACCAGCCGGGCCGTGCGCCCTTGCCGTCCGTCCTCACCCTCATCTTCGTTAGCGGCGCGATGTCGTCCAGCCCGAGAACGAAGCGATCCTCCTGACCGCGCTCGAACCTTCGTTAATTCATTAGCGGTTAATAGGGTTCATGGGGTTCATAGGGTTAATTAATAGGGTTAATAGAGTTCATGGGGTTCATAGGGTGGGAGTTAATAGGGTTAATAGGGTTAATTAATAGGGTTAGTAGGGTTAATAGGGTGGGGGTTAATAGGGTTAAGAGGGTTAAATAATAGGGTTAATAGGAGTAATAGAGGTCATAGAGTTAATAGGGTCGAGGTTAATAGGGTTAATTAATAGGCTTAATAGGGTGAATAGGATTAATAGGGGTAATAGGGTTAATAAGGTCGGAGTTAATGGGGTTAATGGGGTTAATAGGGTTAATAGGGTCGTGGTAAATGGGGTTAATAGGGTTAATAGGGTTAATTAATTGGGTTAATAAGGTTAATAGGGTCAGGATTAATGGGGTTAATAGGGTTAATAGGACTAACAGGGTCAGGTTTAATGGGGTTAATGGGGCTAATAGGGTTGTGATTAATGGGGTTGATAGGGTTAATAGTGTTGTGATTAATGGGGTTAATAGGGTTAATAGGGTTAATTAATAGGGTTAATAGGGCCAATAGCCAGTAGGGTCGGCTAATAGCCCACAAGAGCCCAATAGCCCCGCCCACAAGAGCCCAATAGCCCCGCCCACAAGAGCCCAATGGCCCCGCCCACAAGAGCCCAATAGCTCCATCCACCAGAGCCCGTAGCCCCGCCCCCCGAGCCCGTAGCCCCGCCCACCTGACCCAATAGCCCCGCCCACCCGAGCACACAGCTCCATAACTCCGTCCACCAGAGCCCGTAGCCCCGCCCCCCGAGCCCCTAGCCCCGCCCCCAAGCCCATAGCCCCGCCCACCTGACCCTATAGCTCCGTCCACCAGAGCCCGTAGCCCCGCCCCCCGAGCCCCTAGCCCCGCCCCCAGCCCGTAGCCCCGCCCACCGGCCGCCATTCTTGTCCAGCTCCATCTCCTCGGTGCTGCCGTGGAGCCCAAAGGCGGTGAGGAAGACCCCGCTGTCGCTGCCCGCGCCCTTCACGTCGCCCGTCACCACCGACACCTCGTACAGCACCTGCGGCCGCGGCTTATTATGGGATGCCGCCCGCGGCTTATTATGGGATGCCGCCCGCGGCTTATTATGGGATGCCGCCCGCGGCTTATTATGGGATGCCGCCCGCGGCGTTGTGCCGGGGCTTTGGAAGGGCTTTTCTTAAGGATTTGTTGCTCATTTTCGGAGGATGTTTTGGGAATGTTTTCGGATTTTTGAAGGATTTTTTTTAGGACTTTTTTAGGATATGTTGGGGGATTTTTTAGGGTATTTTTAGGATTTTTTTAGGATTTTTGGGGGGATTTTTTCGTAATTTTTTGGATTTTTTAAATATTTTTTTAGGGTTTTTTTTTAATTTGTTGCGGATTTGGGGGGGAATATTTTCGGTTTTTTTATAATTTTTTTTCTGATTTTTTTTAAATTTTTCTGATTTTTTTTTATTTTTTCTGATATTTTTTTTTCTGATTTCTTATCGAATTTTTTTAAATTTCTTCGGATTTTTTTTTCGGATTTTTTTTATTTTTTCGGATTTTTTATTTTTTTTTTCGGATTTTTTTATTTTTTTCGGATTTTTTTTTTCGGATTTTTTTTAATATTTTTTCGGATTTTTTTTTAATTTTTTCGGATTTTTTTATATTCTTTTCGGATTCTTTTTTCGTATTTTTTTTTTCGGATTCTTTATTATTTTTTTCGGATTTTTTTTATTTTTTCGGATTTTTTTTATTTTTTCCGGATTTTTTAAAGATTTTTGAACGATTTTTTTAGGATATTTTATCGCATTTTTGGAGGATTTTTTTTTTTATATTTTAGGATTTTTCGGTGATTTTATTCGGATTTTTTTTCAGTATTTTTTAAATATTTTTTTTAAGGTTTTTTTTTTTTTTTTGCGGATTTTTTGGGGAATATTTTCGGATTTTTTTAATATATTTTTTCGGATTTTTTTTTTATATTTTTTCGGATTTTTTTTTTTTTTCGGATTTTTTTCGGATTTTTTTTTTCGGAATTTTTTTTTTTTCGGATTTTTTTTCGGATTTTTTTCAGATTTTTGTAGGGATTTTTTTTAGGATATTTTTATAGCATTTTTGAAGGATTTTTTTGGGATATTTTAGGATTTTTTAGGACAGTTTTAAGACTTTTTAAAGACTTATTTAGGACTTTTTTTAGGATATTTTTATAGGATTTTGTAGGATTTTTTTAGGATATTCTTAGGATTTTTTGGTGATTTTATTCGGATTTTTTTAGAATTTTTTAATATATTTTTTAAAGATTTTTTTAATTTTTGAGGATTTGGGGGGGGAATATTTTCGGATTTTTTTTATTTTTTTCGGATTTTTTAAAGATTTTTAAAGGATTTTTAAGGATATTTTTATGGATTATTTTAGGATTTTTTTCGGATATTTTTCGGAAATTTTTAAGGATTTTTTTTAGAAATTTTTAGGGATTTTTTAGGATTTTTTAAGGATTTGTTGTTCATTTTTGGAGGATTTTTTGCGGATTTTTTGTGGGATATTTTCGGACTTTTTTCGGATTTTTTCAGAAATTTTTAAAGATATTTTGTAAGGATTTTTTTTAAGATAGTTTCATAGGATTTTTGGAGGAATTTTTTTGGAATGTTTTCGGATTTTTTAGGATTTTTTTAGGACATTTTTAGGATATTTTTAGGGATTTTTAAGGATTTTTTTAGGATTTCTTTAGGATTATTTTTTAGGATTTTTTCAGGATATTTTTAGGATTTTTTCAGGATATTTTTAGGATTTTTTCAGGATATTTTATAGGATTTTTGAAGGATTTTTTTAGGATTTTTTTTTTAAGATTATTAAAGATTTTTCCTTTTCCTTTTCCTTCCCCTCCCCCTTCCCCTTTCTATTTTCATCCCCCTCCCCCCCCATTCCCGTCCCACCCCACATTCCCCCCCAGCCCTCACCTTTCCCCCCACGTTGATGCACTCGGCATCGAGCACGCTGAGCGTCCTTCTTGTGCGCCCGTCCCCTTTATCCCTGGCGAGCCAACACCTGCACCCGAACTCGTACATCACTCCCCACGTGGGCACGGTGACGCTCAGCTCCTCCAGCAGCCAGCAGCTCTCCGGGGTGCCCCCGTCGTGCCCCACCTGGAAGTGCAACCAGGAAGTCACGGGATCGAGGCGGAAGTTTCCCCCTCATTTCCTCTCCCCCTCATTTCCTCTCCCCCTCATTTCCTCTCCCCCTCATTTCCTCTCCCCCTCATTTCCTCTCCCCCTCATTTCCTCTCCCCCTCAGGGGAGGTTGGTGGAAAGGGAAAGGGATGGAGAAAGGGAAAAAGGGAGGGAGAAAGAGAAAGGGAAGGGAAGAAAGGAAAAGGGGAAGGGAAAAGAAAAGGAAAACGAAAGGAAAAAGGGAAGGAAAAAGGGAAGGAAAAAGGAAAGAGGGAAAGGAAAGGGGGAAAGGAAAGAGGGAAAGGAAACGGGAAAAGGAAAGAGGGAAAGGAAAGAGGAAAATGAAAAAGGGAAAGGAAACAGGAAAAGGAAACAGGAAAAGGAAACAGGAAAAGGAAACGGGAAAAGGAAACGGGAAAAGGAAACAGGAAAAGGAAACAGGAAAAGGAAACAGGAAAAGGAAACGGGAAAAGGAAACAGGAAAAGGAAACAGGAAAAGGAAAGAGGAAAGGACCTCCACTTTTTTGAGCTCCCCGACGTCGCGGCCCCAAACCGTGAACTTCTCCACCGATCCGTCGGCGAATTCGTCCTTCCCTTCCGGAAGTTGCAACCACATCCGCTCGGTCCGCGCTCCGTGAGGACCCTCCACGATGAGGAAGACGCGGCTGTCCGTGCTCGCGTCGCGCTCCGTGCCCGTCGTCACGCTCACGTGGTACGGGATCACTGACGGGGGATGGGGGGGGGCGGGTTTTAGGGTTGGAGGAGTTGGGGATTTGGGGGCATTTTTTGAGGATTTTTTTAGGATTTTTTTAGGATTTTTTTTAGGATTTTTTGACGATTTTTTTTATTTTTCTTAGGATTTTTTAAGGATTTATTTAGGATTTATTTAGGATTTATTTAGGGTTTATTTAGGATTTTTTTAGGGTTTTTTTAGATTTTTTTTAGGTTTTTTTAGGTTTTTTTAGGATTTTTTATAGGTTCTTCGTGGGATTTTTGTGGGATTTTTTTTAGGATTTTTTGTGGGATTTTTGTGGAATTTCTGTGTGATTTTTGGTGGGATTTTATATAGGATTTTTGTGGGATTTTATATAGTATTTTTGTGGGATTTTTTTTAGGATTTTTGTGATATTTTTAATAGGATTTTTGTGTGATTTTTGTGTGATTTTTTAGGATTTTTTTAGGATTTTTTTAGGATTTATTTTAGGATTTATTTTAGGATTTATTTTAGGATTTATTTTAGGATTTATTTTAGGATTTATTTTAGGATTTATTTTAGGATTTATTTTAGGATTTATTTTAGGATTTATTTTAGGATTTATTTTAGGATTTATTTAGGATTTTTTTTAGGATATTTTTAGGATTTTTTAAGGATTCTTTTTAGGATTTTTTTTTATTTTTGTAGAATTTTTTAAGGATTTATTTTTAGGATTTATTTAGGATTTTTTTAGGATTTTTATAGGTTTTTTGTGGGATTTTGGTGGGATTTTTGTGGGATTTTTTTTAGGATTTTTGTGGGATTTTTGTGAGATTTTGTGGGATTTTTGTGTGATGTTTTGTGGGATTTTTTTTAGGATTTTTTAGGATTTTTTTTAGGATTTTTTTTAGGATTTTTGTGGGATTTTTTACAGGATTTTTACTGGGATGTTTTCGGGTGTGAGGACCCACTCACGCATCCCTTCTTCCACCATCTTCCCCAGGCGCGATCTCCTCTCCTCCGCGCTCCCTCCGCTCTCCCCACTCTTCAGACTCACCCCGTCCTCGCTCGTGCTCCTTTCCCCATCATAACCCTGAGGAAAAACCCCTTCTAGAACCTTCCAACCCACGCTGGCTCCCGGGGCGCTGGTGCCTAATGAACCACGCTCGTTACGTGCTCGTAGAGCGTCCTCTCGATCTTCCCGTCCTCCTTCCTCTTGGAGAGCCACCGCTCGCACCGGAACACGAACGTTTCCTCCGCGCTCTCGTCCTCCACCTCTACGCGGTCCAGGAACCAATCAGAGCGCGGCATGGCGCCGTCATGGCGGATGTGCAGCTTGTAGAGCACGCCCAGGTCCACGGCCTGCAGCGTGAACGCGTCCTCCTGACGGGGACACCCGCGGAAGAATGACGCCGTTATTAATTAGCATCGCTGCTTATTATTACCTATGATGCAGTATCAGTTCTTATTATTTATTATCTATTATTCATTATTCATCATTTATCTCTATTTTATTTTTATTTTTATTACTTATTATTTATTATTTAGTTTTATTTATTTATTATTTTATTTTATTTTATCTATTTATTTTATTTTATTTATTATTTATTTTATTTATTTATTATTTAATTATTTATTATTATATATTTATTATTTAGTATTTAGTATTTATTGTTTATTATTGTTAATCTTCATTATTTACTATTTATTAATTCTTATTATTTTATTTTACTTTTACTTTGATTTTTATTTATTTTTTATTTATTTTTATTTTTATTTTTATTTTTATTTTTAATTTTAATTTTTATTTTTATTTTTATTTTTATTTTTTATTATTTTGTGTTTATTTTTATTTTTGTTTTTGTTTTTATTATTTAGTGTTTATTGTTATTTATATTTTTATTTTCTATTAGTGTGAATTATTTATTGTCAAATTTTTATTTTATTCATTATTTTTTATTTTTATTTCTATTATTTTTATTTTTATTACTTATTATTATTCTTATTTTTATTACTTATTATTTTTATTACTTATCATTTATCATTTATTTATTATTTATTATTTATCGTTGATCTTTATTTTTATTACTTATTAATTCTCATTATTTATTATTTTTATTTTAATTTTTTTTCTTTTATTTTTACTTTTATTTTTTATTATTATTATTAGTTATTTATTGTTGATTTTTATTTTTATTTTTTATTTTTATTTTTATTTCTTTTTATTTTTTATTATTTACTGTTCATTTTTATTTTTATTTTTATCATTTATTGTTTGTTTATTCTAATTTTTATTTTTATTTTGTATTATTTAGTGTTTATTATCTGTTATTTTTTAATTTATTTATTATTTATCATTCATTATTAATTTTTATTTTTTTATTTTTATTATGAATCATTATAATCAAGAAAAATCGATCATATTTTATTTTCCAATTTATTTCTTAATTTAGTATCGTTTTTCTAAATTTCTTTATCCATTTATTTTTAATCGATTAATTGTTTATTTCATGGATTATTTAATCATTCTGTTATTTTTCCATTTGTTTTTTAATCAGTTAATCAATCATTTAATCATTTCTTATTTTTTCATTTTTTAAATTTATTACTTAATTGATTCGTTACTCATTTTCTTTATGTTTCCACTGATTTTTTAATCTATTACTTCATTGATTATTTAATCATTTTTTTCATGTTCATTTTCAGTTTATTTTTTAATCAATTATTTCATTGATTATTTAATTTTTTTCATTTATTTTTCCATTTATTTTTTCATCGATTATTTCATTAATTACTTAATCACCTTTTAATTTATTTTCCCGTTTAATTTTTAATCAATAATATCATTGATTACTTCATCATTTTTTTCACTTAATTTTTTCATTTTCATTTTCATTTTCATTTTCATTTTCATTTTCATTTTCATTTTCATTTTCATTTTCATTTTCATTTTCATTTTCATTTTCATTTTCATTTTCATTTCCATTTTCAATTAATTCTTCAATAGATCATCCAATCATTTTTTATCTTATTTCTTAATCTATTATTTAATTATTTAATCCTTTTTTTCACTTACTTTTTCATCTTCTTTTGTCATCGATTATTTCATTGATTATTTAATCCTTTCCTTAATTCATTTTCCCATTTCCTTCTTCATGTATTATTTCACTGATTAATTAATTCCATTAATTTGTTGTTTCATTGCCTTTTCTCATTTCTTCTCCAGTCGATCATTTCATCCTTTTCCCCCCGTTCCCTCATTTCCTCTTCCCATTAATTCCCCATCCGTTCAGCGATCAATTAACCCAATTAATTACCCCTTTCTCACCTGCCCCCTCTCGAACTTATTAAAGTTCGTTAATGATTTCCTTAATTTCCTCTCCCCGCTGTCCCCCAAATCTCCGTAGAGGGTCACGAAGACGTTGGCGTCCGTCCCGGCCCCGAAAACGTCCCCGGTGATCACCGTGATTTTATACGTGTGCTCTGCGACAGGAAATCAAAATCCCATCAATCGATCCCCGCGATTATCCCATAATTGACCCCTGGGATTATCCCATAAATTATCATTCCTGGGATTATCCCATTCATCTTAAACCCAGGGCCTATCCCATAATTTAATCCCACTGATTCTTATTCTTATTCTTATTCTTATTCTTATTCTTATTCTTATTCTTATTCTTATTCTTATTCTTATTCTTATTCTTATTCTTATTCTTATTCTTATTCTTATATTTTATTCTCATTCTTACTATTTCTATTTTCTATTTATTTTTATTTTTATTTCTATTCTTATTCTTTTTATTTTATTTTTATTTTTATCATTATCATTATTATTACTTACGTTATTATTTTATTTCCATATCTATTTCCATTTCGATTATTTCTATTTCCATTTCTATTATTTCTATTCCTATTATTTCTATTTCTATTTCTCTTATTATTATTATTTATTTCTATTTAATTTTCTATCGTTATTGTTATTATTATTCTTATTTATTTCTATTCCTATTCCTATTCTTCTTATTTTTTATTCTTATTCTTACTCATTCTTATTTCTATTTTTATTACTATGTTTATTCTTTATTTTTATCTTTATTATTTTTATTTCTATTTTGACTTTAATTTTTATTTCTATTATTATTATTAATTTCTATTTCTACTTCATTATTTCTATTTCTATTCTTATTCTTATTTCTGTTTTTATTTTTATTTTTAATTTAATTTTAATTTTAATGTTTTAATTTCTATTTCTATTTTATTTTATTTTTAATTTAATTTTTATTTATTTATTTTATTTTATTTTATTTTTATTTCATTTTTATTTTATTTTATTTTACTTTATTTTATTTTATTTTATTTTATTTCATTTCATTTATTTTATTTTATTTTATTTTACTTTATTTTATTTTATTTTATTTTATTTTATTTTATTTTATTTTATTTTATTTTATTTTATTTTTATTTTATTTTATTTCATTTTATTTTATTTCATTTTATTTTATTTTATTTCATTTTATTTCATTTCATTTATTTTATTTATTTTACTTTATTTTATTTCATTTCATTTCATTTCATTTTATTTCATTTTATTTTATTTCATTTCATTTTATTTTATTTCATTTTATTTTTATTTTATTTCATTTTATTTTACTTTATTTTATTTATTTTATTTCATTTCATTTCATTTCATTTCATTTCATTTTATTTCATTTCATTTTTATTTTTATTTTATTTTATTTTATTTTATTTTATTTTATTTCATTTTATTTTATTTCATTTTATTTTATTTCATTTTATTTTATTTCATTTTATTTCATTTTATTTCATTTTTTTATTTTATTTTATTTTATTTTATTTTATTTTATTTTATTTTATTTTATTTTATTTTATTTCATTTTATTTCATTTCATTTTTATTTTATTTCATTTCATTTCATTTTATTTATTTTATTTATTTTACTTTATTTTATTTCATTTCATTTCATTTCATTTTATTTTATTTTATTTCATTTCATTTCATTTCATTTTATTTCATTTCATTTTTATTTTATTTCATTTCATTTCATTTCATTTATTTTATTTATTTTACTTTATTTTATTTCATTTCATTTCATTTTATTTTATTTCATTTTATTTTTATTTTATTTCATTTTATTTTACTTTATTTTATTTATTTTATTTCATTTCATTTTATTTTATTTATTTCATTTCATTTCATTTCATTTTATTATTTTATTTTTATTTCCATTTCATTTCATTTCATTTTACTTTCTTTTATTTTATTTTTATTTAATTTAATTTAATTTAATTTTCTTATTTTCTTATTTTATTTTATTTTATCTTTATTTAATTTTACCTTAATTCACCTTAATTTTCATTCCATTCCATTCATCTTTCCTTCTCACTCACTGTCTATTTCTCTTATTCTACTCCACCTCCCTCCCCATTTCTCCTTCCACTTCCGCTTTCATTTCCCCTCCCCCACCCACCCCTCCCCCCCCCACCCCTCCCCCCCGCACCCCGTCCGCCATTACCCTCCAGCGGCTCGTCCACGTCCTCCCGCGCCGTGTCCAAGCTGCCGTCGTCCATCAGCCTCTCGAGCCACAGCTCGGTGGGCGCCAGCTCCCTCACGATCTCCCCGTCGTCCTCCGACTTCGCCAGCCACCTCTCGCACGGAAACACCGCCGTTTCCGAGCCCTGAACGGTCCCACTGCCATCAGTCCCTCCTCAACCCCACCCGCAATTCCCTCCCATTCACGATTCCCATTCCCGTTTGAGATTCCCATTCCCATCTGGGATTCCCGACCCACATTCCCGTTTGGGATTCCCATTCCGATTCAGGATTCCCATTCGCGTTTGAGATTCCCATTCCCGTTTGAGATTCCCATTCCCATCTGGGATTCCCGACCCACATTCCCGTTTGGGATTCCCATTCCGATTCAGGATTCCCATTCCCGTTTGAGATTCCCATTCCCGTTTGAGATTCCCATTCCGATCTGGGATTCCCGACCCACATTCCCGTTTGGGATTCCCATTCCGATTCAGGATTCCCATTCGCGTTTGAGATTCCCATTCCCGTTTGAGATTCCCATTCCCATCTGGGATTCCCGACCCACATTCCCGTTTGGGATTCCCATTCCCATTCAGGATTCCCATTCCCGTTTGAGATTCCCATTCCCATCTGGGATTCCCAACCCACATTCCCATCTGGGATTCCCATTCCCATCTGGGATTCCCAACCCACATTCCCATCTGGGATTCCCATTCCCATCTGGGATTCCCATTCCCATCTGGGATCCCCGACCCGCATTCCCATCTGGGATTCCCATTCCAATCTGGGATTCCCGACCCACATTCCCGTTTGGGATTCCCATTCCCATTCAGGATTCCCATTCCCGTTTGAGATTCCCATTCCCATCTGGGATTCCCATTCCCATCTGGGATTCCCATTCCCATCTGAGATTCCCATTCCCATCTGGGATTCCCAACCCACATTCCCATTCAGGATTCCCATTCCCATCTGGGATTCCCGACCCACATTCCCATCTGGGATTCCCATTCCCATCTGGGATTCCCATTCCCATCTGGGATTCCACCATTTGAGATTCCCATTCCCATTCAGGATTCCCATTCCTGTTTGAGATTCCCATTCCGATCTGGGATTCCCGACCCACATTCCCATTTGGGATTCCCATTCCCATTTGGGATTCCCATTCCCATTCGGGAATCCCATCCCACCTTCCCGTTGGGAAGCAACCTCCGGACGGTCACGTGATCCAGGTGCCAACCGGAAGTCAGCCCTCGGCCGTCGTGTCCCACGCGGATCTTCTCGATGACGTCACCGACGTCCTCGAGCTTCCGGATCCCAACGGATATCAATCGATATCAAATAATATCAAAGAAGTGAGCGGGAATAGAAGGGCCACATTCCTTTTATCAATATTTATATATATATAAATGAAATATAAAAATTTATTAATATTTTATTCAATTTTTATATATTTTTCTATGTTTTATTAAATATTTATTAGCAGAAAATTAGATCAAATTATTAATATTAATATCGAATATTAAATTTTCTGTATATATTAATCATATTTTTTATTTATTCTGTTTTGAAATTAAAATCAATGTGTAAACATCAAGTTTAATTACATACATATATAATATATCATCAAATTATTATTATTAATATAATATTAAATCTTTATATGCATTTATTATTTTTTTATTTATTCAATTTCGAAATTAAAATTCACATTTCAATATTAGGTTTCTTTATATGCATTTATATACATAATATTAAAATTTATGGTTAATATTACTCTAAAATAGTAAATCCTTATATGTTTCTATTATTCTATTTTATATCTATTATACATATTATAATAAATATATAATATAATAATAAAATTTTTATATATATAATAATAATATATATGTAATTATTATATATTATTATATTATACAATACATAATATTACATATAATTATATATATCGTTATATAATTATTATTTATAATCATTAATTATTTATTTTTATATTAGTAATTAGATAATTATATATGTAGTATAATATTATATTTATCTAATAATATACACTATTATATAGATAGAGCCTGATATATCCCGATAGAGCCTGATAGGTCACGATAGAACCCAATATATCCCGATAGAGCCCAATAGAGGAACCCGATGGATCCCAATAGAGCCCCATAGATCCTGATAGAGCCCGATAGATTCCGATATAACCCGATAGAGCCCGATAGGTCCCGATAGATCGCGATAGAACCCAATAGATCCTGATAGAGCCCGATAGAGCCTGATAGGTCACGACAGAGCCCAATAGAAGAACCCGATAGATCCCAATAGAGCCCCATAGATCCTGATAGAGCCCGATAGATTCTGATATAACCCGATAGGTCCCGATAGATCGCGATAGACCGCGATAGAGCCCGATATGATTCACCTCCACGATAAAGCGATCGACCGAGTTCCTCTTGAAGCGCATCCTGCGCTCCCGCGGGTTGAGGCAGAGGGATTTCCGGCGCGTGCAGATCCCGTCCATCCCGTAGAGGACGATGAAGACGTCCGCGTCCGTTCCGGCCCCGAAGACGTCGCTGGTGTGCACCGTGACCTCGTAGGGCACGACTGAAACCGGAAACAGAACGAGAAGAACGGCAGCGATGAGCACGCTGCACAGGAAGCTCCGAAGCGGGTTTTAGGATTCCATTTTGATTTTGATTTTGATTTTGATTTTGATTTTGATTTTGATTTTGATTTTTATTTTTATTTTTATTTTTATTTTTATTTTTATTTTTTTTTTATTTTTATTTTTATTTTTATTTTTATTTTTATTTCTTTTTATTTTTATTTCTATTTATTTTTATTTTTATTTTTATTTCTTTTTTTTCTATTTCTATTTCTATTTTTACTTTTATTTTTATTTTTATTTCTATGTCTATTTTTATTTTTATTTCTTTTATTTTTATTATTTATTATTTATTTTTATTATTTATTTTTATTTTTTATTTCTATTTTTATTTCTATTTCTATTTTTCTATTTCCATTTCCATTCCCATTTCTATTCCTATTTCTATTTCATTTTTATTTTTATTTATTTATATTTTTACTTCTATTTTTTATTTTTATTTTTAATTTTATTTTTATTTTTGTTTTGTTTTATTTTTCCATTTCTATTCTTATTCTTATTCTTATTTTTTCTTTCAATTTTTCTTTCAATTTTTATTTTTATTTCTATTATTTCTATTTCTATTTTTATTTCTATTTTTATTTCTATTTTTATTTCTATTTCTATTTCTATTTCTATTTCTATTTCTATTTTTATTTCTATTTTTATTTTTATTTCTATTTTTATTTTTATTTCTATTTTTATTTTTATTTTTATTTCTATTTTTATTTCTATTTTTATTTCTATTTTTATTTCTATTTCTATTTTTATTTCTATTTCTATTTTTATTTTTATTTCTATTTTTATTTTTAATTTTTATTTCTATTTTTATTTGTAATTTTTATTTCTATTTTTATTTTTAATTTTTATTTCTATTTTTATTTCTATATTTCTATTTTTATTTCTATTTTTATTTCTATTTTTATTTTTATTTCTATTTTATTTCTATTTCTGTTATTTCTATTTCTATTTCTATTTCTATTTTTTATTTCTTTTCCTATTTCTATTTTTACATTTTTATATTTCTACTCATTTTCATTTTCAACAGGAAATCACTCGTCTCCAACAGGAAATCACTTACCTGAAACAGGAAATCACAAACCGGAAACTCCACAAATCCCTCCCACTTCCACTTCCCGCCGTTGTTCCCACCGCTTCCTCCCCCCGGGAACTTTCTAGAAGGATCCGGAGGTTTCTCGCGTGGGAACTCACAGGGGATGTACTCTCTGCTCTGAAGCTCCGCGGGGAAGAGGAAGCGCTCGATGGATCCGTCGTCCTCGGATTTATCCAACCAACGGCCGCAGGGGAATTGGAGGCAGCGACCCACGGATGGCGCGTCGATCTCCACCCACTCCACGAACCACCCGTGGGAGTGACCTGACGGAGCACAGTCACAGAAAGGAAGGGTGGCAGAATGAGAGGAAATGGGAAAGGAAATGGGAAAGGAAATGGGAAAGGAAATGGGAAAGGAAATGGGAAAGGAAATGGGAAAGGAAATGGGAAAGGAAATGGGAAAGGAAATGGGAAAGGAAATGGGAAAGGAAATAGGAAATGCAATAAAATAAAATAAAATAAAATAAAATAAAATAAAATAAAATAAAAAAATTAAAATGGAATAAAACGCAATGAGATACAATACAATACAATAAAACAAAATAAAATGTAATGAAATACAATAAAACAAAATAGAACGCAATAAAATATAACAAAACAAAATAAAATAAAACAAAGACATGAAAAATGAAAAAAAAAAAAAGAGTGGAAAAAAAAGGATGTGGATGGATTGGAGGAAGAAGAACGGAAAAGAATTTGGATGGAGTTGAGAAAGAATGAATGAAAAAGAAAAAAAAAGAATTCGGATCGATATGAGAAAAAAAAAGGGAAAAAATAAAGAATTTTGACGGATTTGAGAAAGAAAAAATGGAAAAAATACAAAGATTTGGATGGAATTGAGGAAGAAAAATGGAAATAAAAAAGGAAATGGGATGGATTGGAGGAAGAAAAAATGGAAAAAATGAATTTGGATGGAGTTGAGAAAGAAAAAATAGGAAAAAAAAAGATTTAGAAAAAAATTTGGAGAAAAGAAGAATTGGAGAAAAATGTTTGGATCAATTTGAGAAATCGGTGGGAGGAGAAAAAATGAAAAAAAAAAGAATTGGGGAAAAAAAGAATTTGAATCAATTTGAGAAATTAATAGGAGCAGAAAAAATGAAAAAAATAAATAATTTGTGAAAAAAAAAGAATTAGGATCAATTTGAGAAATCGATGGGAGGGGGAAAAAATGGAAAAAAAATAATTTGGTAAAAAAAAAAACAAAGAATTTTGATGGATTTGAGAAATGTATGGGAGCAGAAATAATGGAAAAAAATAAATTGGGAAAAAAAGAATTTGGGAAAAAAAAAGAATTTGAAAAAAATTGGAAAAGAATTTGGAAGAAAAAATTCGGATCGATTTGAGAAATTAATGGGAGAAAAAATGGATAAAAAATAAATAATTTGGAGAAAAAAAACCCCGAAGCATTTTAATTGATGAGAGATTTGATTGCGTTCTCGTACCCGTGTTATCGTGGCCGATCTTGATTTTCCTCAGCTCTCCGATATCGACGCACTCCACCGTGAACTCGTCGAGCTTCCCGCGCTCGAATTTATTCTTGTTGAGTTTGGACGACTTCAAACTGACCTTCCCTGGCGGGAAAGGAACCGGAAGTGGAGAAAACCCTTTTGGTTTTGATATCGATCGGGGATATCGATATCGGTTTTGATATCAATCCGCACCGGTGTCGTCTTTGGTGCCGTAGAGCGTGATGAAGACGTTGGCGTCGGTGCCGGCGTTCTTCCTGTCCCCTGTTTTCACCCTCACGATGTACGTGGTGGATTTGGCTGTAGGAGGAAATACTTCCGTCCCAAAATGAGCGGGAATTGGATTCTACTTCCTGTTTTGCTCTGAGTTTTGGCGGGAGAGGTCGAAACCGGAAGTGCACGCCTTCCCGAGCCCGACCTTTCTGCTCCAGGCCCAGCGTGGCGAGGGAGCGGCCGTCGTTTTCCGGATCTTTCTTCACGAATGCTTCATCCACGGGCACCAGCTCGCGGACCACCTGACCGTCGTCTTCCTCCACCGCCAACCACCGCTGGCACGGGAAATAATACCTCCAAGGAGGGCAAAAAAACCCCAATTGAGAAACAAACCCCCCCCAAAAAACCTACAAAGAGCTGAGCGACCCCATTTCCATCCCTAAGATTTAGGATTGCTCATTCAGAAAGCGATTCGAGGTCCTCGGCCCCATAGGATGGAATCCTTTCCCCACTGAAGGGATCCTAAAATCTTTTGGGATTTTTTGATTTAGGATCAGCGGATCCAACCCGAGCTCCTCCCAGTTGGATGATTTCTATTTCGGGTTTCTCCTAGGGCCCTCCTCGATCCCACAGAGCGTGACCCCATTTCTCACGTGGTTCCCTCTTTGGGGTCGACGATCTCCACCCTCTCCAGGAACCAACTCGGGCTGCTGCCCGAATTATCGTGGCGGATCCGGAGCTTCTTCAGCTCTCCCAAATCGATCGCTTTGACGGCGAACACGTCCACCTACGCGGGAGGAAAGAGGAAAAAAATCCTAAAAAAGGACTTATAGGGTTTTTTGTAGGATTTCCTGTTGTTACCTGCCCCCTTTCGAACTTGTTGAGGTTGGAGGACTTCCTGAGCTGGCGCTCGCCCGTGTCCCCTCGTTGGACGCCGTAGATGTTCACGAAGACGTTCGCGTCCGTCCCGGATCCCCACAGCGTTCCCGTGAGGACGCGGACCTCGTAGGTGATCTCTGCGGATGGGAAGGGGAAATGGAGGGAGGGGAGGGCGGAAATAGGGATGTGTGAGGCCGGAAATAGAGGCGTGAGGGCGGAAATAGGGAGAGGAGGGAGGAAATAGGGATGAGAGAGAGGAAATAGGGATGTGATCCCGGAAATGATGTCGGAAATAGGGACATGAGGCCAGAAATAGGGATGTGGGCCAGGAAATAGGGCCGGAAATAGGGATGTGTGTGCCCGGAAATAGGGAAGTGAGGCCGGAAATAGGGCCGTGAGCTCTGCTATTCACCCTCCAGTTCGGATTCCCCATCGGGCACCAGTTCCACCACGAGCTCCCCGTCTCCTTCGTCCCTCGCCAGCCAGCGTTGCGCCATGAACGTGTAGACATCCATTACTTCTTCCTCTTCCTCTTCCTCCTCCTTCCTCTCTTTCCCCTTTTTTTGGTCAGGTTTCTCCCTCCCCCCGGAGAGGCGCTTCAGCGTGACGCTCTCCAGGAACCAACCGTCCCCGATTCCCTTCCCATCGTGGCCAATCCGGATCTTATAAATCTTCCCCACGTCAGCGGCCTCAACCTGCCCCCGAGGAGAAGTCAGAATATGCAAATTAGAAAGAATTACGAGGCTCGTTAGCTTCCTTCCTCATTATTTCCTCATTATTTCCTCTAAAATCAGAGGAACCAAATGCTTCCTATTTTATTTTCATTTTACTAAATATATTTTATTATTATTCATTATTTTATTAATATTTATTATTTTATTTTCATTTTATTTTTTCTTTTTCTTTATTTTTCGTTCTCTGGCTCTTTTATTTTTTGATTTTCTTTTATTTTTTTCTTCTATTTTTTAATTTTAATTTGTTTACTTTATTTATTTTATTTTTTTATTTATTTTTCCTTTTTTTCGTTTTCTTTATTTTTATTTTTTTTTATTTTATTTTAATTTATATTTATATTTATATTTATATTTATATTTATATTTATATTTATATTTATATTTATATTTATATTTATATTTATATTTATATTTATATTTATATTTCCTTCTATTTTCCTTTTATTTTATTTTGTTTTATTTTATTTATTTTATTTTATTTTATTTCATTTTGTTTTTACTTTAATTTTTTTCTTTCCTTTCTATTATTTCTATTTCTATTTCTATTTCTAATTTCTATTTCTATTATTTCTATTTCTATTACTGCTATTTCTATTTCTATTATTGCTATTCCTATTTTATTTTTATTTTCATTTTATTTTTATTTTTATTTTTTTATTTTTCTTTTTATTTCTATTTCTATTATTTCTACTTCTATTTCTATTTCTATTTCTCTTATTTCTACTTTATTTTCATGTTCATGTTCATTTTATCTTTATTTTTCGTTTTATTTTTATTTTTATTTTCATTTTCATTTTCATTTCTATTTTTTAAATTGTATTTTTATTTTTTTTACTTTTACTTTTTTTCATTTTTATTTTCATTTTTATTTTCATTTTCAATTTAATTTTATTTATTTTTATTTTTATTTCTATTTCTATTTCTATTTTTTATTTTTATTTTTATTTTTATTTTTATTTTTATTTTCATTTTTTAATTTTCATTTTCATTTCTATTTCTATTTTTTAAATTGTATTTTTATTTTTTTATTTTTATTTTTACTTTTTTCATTTTTATTTTCATTTTTATTTTTATTTTCATTTTCATTTTTATTTTCATTTTCATTTTCATGTTCAATTTAATTTTATTTATTTTTATTTTTATTTTTATTTTTATTTTTATTTTTATTTTTATTTTTATTTTTATTTTTATTTCTATTTTTATTTTTATTTTTATTTTATTTTATTTTTATTTATTTTTGTTTGTATTTGTATTTGTATTTTTTATTTCTATTTCTATTTCTATTATTTCTATATCATTTTCATTTTCATTTAATTTTTATTTTTCATTTTATTTTTATTTTTAGTTTCATTTTCATTTCTATTTCTATTTCTATTTTTTAAATTTAATTTTATTTCTATTTCTATTTTTTATTTCTATTTCTATTTTTTATTTCTATTTTTTCATTTTATTTCTATTTTTAATTTTATTTTTATTTTTTCATTTTCATTCTCATTCTCATCCTCATCCTCATCCTCATCCTCATCCTCATCCTCATCCCCATTCTATTTCTTTGTATTTCCATTCCTACGCATTTATTTTTATTTTCATGTCTCTCTCTTCTTTAATGGAACGTTTCCTTTCATTTCCGTTCCTCCCTCCATTTCCGTTTCCGTTCCTCCCTCCATTTCCGTTCCTCCCTCCATTTCCGTTTCCGTTCCTCCCTCCATTTCCGCTCCTCCCTCCATTTCCGTTTCCGTTCCTCTTGGCGTCCCCGCGCTTCCCGTCCCCGCTCCGCCCCTCCCCCCCCCACCTTGAAGACGTCGGTGGCGCCGCGCTCGAAGTTGTCGGAGCGGTTCCGCAGCGCCACCACTTCCGTTTTGCCGCCGGCGCCGTAGATCTGCGCGGAGACGGCGGCGTCGGTTCCCGCGCCGCGCGGGGCGCCCGTGGCCACCACCACTTCGTAGTGGATCTCTGCGGGGGGAGCGGCCGGGGGGGCGGCGTGACGTGGCGCGGACGTGACAGTGCATAGAAAAGAATGACACAGTCAGGAGAAATTAAAGATGAGAGAAATCAGGAGAGAAATAATGAAAATTCATAGAAAATAATGAAAAATAAAAGATGAGAAATAATGAAAATTCATATAAAGTAATAATGAAAAATAAAAAATCATGAAAAATAAAAGATGAAATAATGGTAATTCATATAAAAATGAAAAATAAAAAAATCATGCAAAATAAAAGATAGAAATGATGAAAATTCATCTAAAATAATGCAAAAAATAATGAAAAATAAAAGATGAGAGAAATAATGAAAGTTCATAGAAAATAATGAAAAATAAAAGATAATGAAAAATAAAAGATAAAAAATAATGATAGAAATAATGATAGAAATAATGAAAATTCATTTAAAATAATGAAAAAGAAAAAAAGAATGAAAAATAAAAAATAATGAAAAATTAAAGATAGAAATAATGAAAATTCATAGAAAATAATGAAAAATAAAAGATGAGAGAAATAATGAAAATTTATATAAAATAATAATGAAAAATAAAAAATAAAAAATAATGATAGAAATAATGATAGAAATAATGAAAATTCATTTAAAATAATGAAAAAGAAAAAAAGAATGAAAAATAAAAAATAATGAAAAATTAAAGATAGAAATAATGAAAAATTCATATAAAAGAATGAAAAATAAAAAGATAATGAAAAATAAAAGATGAGAGAAATAATGAAAATTCATATAAAATAATAATGAAAAAAAAAGAAAAATAAAAGATGATGAAAAATACAAGATAGAAATAATGAAAATTCATGTAAAATAATGAAAAATAAAAATAAAAAATAATGATAGAAATAACGATAGAAATAATGAAAATTCATAGAAAATAATGAAAAATAAAAAATAATGAAAAATAAAAGATGGAAATAATGAAAATTCATAGAAAATAATGAAAAAATGATGATAGAGATAATGACAATTCATATAAAAAATGAAAAATAAAAAAGGAGAGAAATCATGGAAGTTCATAGAAAATAATGAAAAATAAAAGATAATGAAAAATAAAAGATGATGAAAAATAAAAGATGAAATAATGAAAATTCGTATAAAAAATGAAAAATAAAAAAATCTTGAAAAATAAAAGAAATAATGAAAATTCATCTAAAATAATGCAAAAAATAATGAAAAATAAAAGATGAGAGAAATAATGAAAATTCTTATAAAATAATAATGAAAAATAAAAAATAAAAAATAATGATAGAAATAATGATAGAAATAATGAAAATTCATATAAAATAATGAAAGAAAATAATGAAAAAAAAGATGATAGAAATAATGAAAATTCATGTAAAATAATGAAAAGTAATGAACAGGGATAAGTAGTAAAAAATGATAAGTAATGAGAACGAGGAAAATAGATGGTAATAAAAAATGATGAAAATGAGAATAAAGAATGGTTGAAAAAGGAAGATGATAAGAATGAGAAAAAAGAATAGAAATGATGAAAATAGTTAATAATAATGAGAAGTGATAGTGAAAAATGATAAAAACATTATAAAAATGATGAAAATAATGAAAAATAAATATGATAAAAATAATGGGAAATAAAAATGAGAAAAAATAATATAGGGTAATAAAAATAATGAAAATAGTAAAAATGATTAAAAAATGAAAGATAATAAAGAACGATAAAAATAATATAAAATTAAAAATAATGAATAGTAAGAAATAGTAAAAAATGATGGAAAATGATGAAAATGATGAAAACGAAAATAATAAAAATAATAAAATGATAAATAATAAAATAAATAATATAAACAAATAGAATAATATAAATTTCTAAAATATAAGAAAACAATGTTAAATAATAAAATAATGAATTTCAAATATAATAAAGTCATTTAATAAGGAAATAATAATGATAAAAAATAAAATATGATAAAAATAATATGAAATGAAAAATAATATGAGGTAATATGAAATAATTAAAAATAATGAAAAGTAATATCGAATAATTAAAAATAACGTAACGTAATAGTAACAAATGATAAAAAAATAATAGAAATGATGAAAATAATTAACAATAATGAGAAGTAATAAATAGTAAAAAGTGATTTAAAAAACAATAAAAATGATGAAAATAATAAAAAATAAATATGATAAAAAATAATGAGAAATAATTAAAAATGATAAAAAATAAAATATGATAAAATAATATGAAATGAAAAATAATATGAAATAATATGAAATACTAAACATAATGAAAAGTAATATAAAATCATTAAAAATAATGTAACTTAATAGTAACAAATGATAAAAAATTATAAAAATGATGAAAAGAATAGAAAAGAATAGAAAATAATAGAAAATAATAAAACACAAAAATGATGAAAATAATACATTAATAATATATAATGATTAATAAAGAATAATGAAAAATAATAAAAATGATAAAATTATGACAATTAATAAAGAATAATAAATGTTTATAGAAATAAACTTTTTTAAAATTCTATATTATACTTTTAATAATATTAAAAAATAATGAAAAATAATACGAAATGATAAAAAAATAATGGCAAATGAAATGAAATCGTAATCAAAAGTTAATAAAGAGAGCAACATGTTTCCCCTCGTGCTCTCACGTCTCTCCACGGGCACAACGTCGCTGGGGTAGAGCTCCACCTCCACGCAGCCGTCGCATTCGTCTTTGTCGAGCCAGCGGTTGCACGGGAAGATGTATTGGGTGCCCTGAGTGGGGACGGTGATCTCCACACATGCGAGGAACCAACCCGAGCGGAGACCCACGTTGTCGTGGCCGATGCGGATCCGGTTGATCTGAAATAAAAATGGAAGGAAGAAATGAGGATAATGGGTAATTAGAGAAAAAGGGAAGGAAAAAAGAGAGGAAAGGGGAAAAAAAAAGGAGAAAAAAAAAGGAAAAGGAAAGTGAAAAAGGAAGTGAAAAGAAATGGGAAAGGAAATGGAAATGAAAAGGTAAAAAAGGAAATGAGAAAAGTGGGGGAAAAGGAAATGGAGAAAAGGAGGAAAGAAAAGGAAATGAAAAGAAGAAAATAAAGGAAATGAAAAAAGGAAAAGAAAAAAAAGGAAAGAAGGAAAAGAAAGAAGAAAATTAAAAAATGAGAAAAGGAATTGAAAGGGAAATGAGAAAGAAAATGAAAAAAATGAGAAAAGAAATGGAAATTAAAAAAGGAAAATAAAAAAGAAAATGAAATAATGAGGAAAAAATGGAAACGAAAAAAAGGAAATAGAAAATGAAAAAAGAAATGAAAACAATGAGAAAAGGAAATGAAAAGAAGGAAATTAAAAGGAAAATAATAATGAGAAAAAAGGAAATAATAAAAAGTAATAGTAATAGAAAAGAGTAATGAAAAGAATAAAAAAGGAAAGAAAAGAGAAAAGAAAAATAAATTATGAAGTAATTTAAAAAAGAAAATGAAAAAATGAGAAGAAAAAGAAAATACGAAATGAGAAAAAAAGAAAAAGAGAAAAAGAAAATAAAAAAGAAAATGAAAATAAGAGAAGAAAAATAGAATAAAGAAAAAGAAAATAGATAAGAAAAATATGAACATAATTAAAAAAGAAAAAGAAAAAAGAAAAAAGTAAAATATGAAAATAAATTTAAAAAGGAAACAAAAAAAAGAAAATAAAATAATGAAGGCATAACATAATAAAAAAGAAAAGAAAAAAGAAAATAATAACGATTAAAAAATATAAAAGAAAATAATAAAAAAGAAAATAAAAAGGAAAAGAAAAAAGAAAAAGAAAAAAAGAAAATAAAATAAGAAAATAAATAATAAAAAAGAAAAAAAAGAAAAAGAAAAAAGAAAATAATAACGATTAAAAAATATAAAAGAAAATAATAAAAAAAGAAAATAAAAAGGAAAATAAAAAGAAAAGAAAATAAAATAAAATAAGAAAATTAATAATAAAAAAGAAAAAAGAAAAAAAGAAAATAATAATGATAAAAAAGGAAATAATATAAAAGAATATAATAAAAAGAAAACGGTAATAAAAAGAAAGTAATAAAAAAGAAAGAAAAATAGAAAAGAAGAAAGAATATGAAAAGAAAAGAACGAAAATAATAAAAAAGGAAAAGAAAAAAAAAGATCATTGCCGTCTACCCCCACCTTCCCGATATCCATTGTGTCTATGGTGAACTCATCCACTCGGCCGCGCTCGAAATAATTCCCGAGGTCGTTGTCGGACACCAGGAGCGTCTCCTTGCTCGTGTCGGCTTTTTCACCGTAGAGCTTGATGAAAACCTTGGAATCCGAGCTGGCGCCGGGGACATCTCCCGTCCTCACGCTGATGTGATAACTGACATCTGGAGGAGGATTCGTGCGCCAAAGAAATCGGGCTCATAACCAGAAACACATTTTCCTCCCCCTCCCTTTTCGTTTCCCTCCCCGTCCTAATTTCCAACTCCGAAAAATGAGCTTCAAAAAGCTTCACCTCTTTTTTCCCCTTCGACCCCTTCAGGTTTTTTTTTTTTCCTATTTAAATCTTACTTCTCTATAAAAAAAAAAAAATCTAAAAAAAAAGAAACATCTCAACTTGAACGCTTTCTACAAAAAAAATAATTCATCAAAATCATCAAAAATCATTCCAAAATCATCGCATCATTGGAGCCCCAATTCTCCAGAAAAAAAAGCAGTGTAAAATTCCATATTTTTTTCCTCTAGGAAATAAAATCTCTACGTGGATTTTCTCCCCGATAGGAGCATGGATTTGAGATTTCTTTGATAGAAAAACGCGCACGCAAAATCCCACAATTAAATTAGCAATTAAAAATCAGAGCTCCTTTCGACACACTTCGTGTCGCCGTTATTCGTTTCTCATGCGGATTCATCCCGATATAAAGGGGAAATTAAAAAGCATTTCCTCCAGCTTCCCGCGTCGGAGCGGTGGAATGAATTTGATGTGAGCTGATAGGATTTATTAAACAAAATCAATGTGGTGCTCCAATCCACACCATTTTTTTTTCTCCTACTTCTTAATTTTCCACCTCTTTTCGCCAATCCTGAATTCGGAGTGGGGGCAGAACTCACTTTTTAGCAGTGCTGATTGCCCCGCGGGCACCAATTCTCGCACGATCTGCCCGTCGTCCTCGTTTTTGTCGAGCCACCTGTCCAATTAGGGCGGACTAATTAGGACCCGTTGACGTTTGACCCATCCCAAAATCCTCGCCGCCCTCGTTAGCGGCTGTCTTGATTGCCATCTTTCCCATCATGACCAGAGCCCTTGATTTTAATTTCTTTCACAACTTTTTGAATCAGACGACTTCAAATGAACCACCGAAAACAAAATGGGAAAAATCCCAAATGGAGGATGGTTCAACCACTTGGGATCAGATCCCAAAATCGTCCCCTTGAGATCAGATCCCAAAATCAAACACTTGAGATCAGATCCCAAAATCGTCCCCTTGAGAAAAAACCCCGTGGGGGAGGGTGGGAAATTGGGCTCAGGAGTGGAAGTGTGGGGAGAGAGGAAGAGGAGCGTGGCATCAAGTCGTAAAAGAGGAAGGCTTTGATCTTTTGGGGTCGGGGGATGAATTTTACCTGGTGGAAGTGCTCCTTAATACCTTTCTGTGCCGGAGTTCTTGATGCTGGCTCGGGGTTCACCTCCTTGAGTGGGATTATGGGGTCACAGCACCCCAAAATCTCTTCTGTTGGTGCGGGAATGAAGTGGGGGGAGCAGAGAAACCCAACCACCCCAGGACCACCAAACTCAGCGCGGTTTTAGGGTCGGATATGGGGGAGTAGGGGATGGCAGGACATAAATATTTTCCACGAGGAACAGATCTCCGTGCGCAGAGCCCACAGAGGGCAAAAATCCACACTTATTTGTGTACCTCCTCAAGGATAAAATATCTACACAGATATTTCTGGAACAGATTTCGCAGCTGAATGAAACTCGGGGATTTTTCCCCGGGGTCGTCGGTGTGACGCCCATTTTCTGGGGTCGGATCGGATAAATGCTCGTTCTTCTGGAGCTGTCACGATTATAAAGTTTGAGATATCCCTAGAGAGTCGTGAAAAATCCTTTGGATAAAAAGGAAAAACGCGCGTGGATGCAAATAAATCCAGAACGGGGATTTACGCGCTATGAAGATCTCTACGGGATTATCGCGTGGATTTCAGGGACGGCGGCGACTTCATCGAGCCCTCTGTCGTGATATAATTTATAGGGATGAGGAATATCTCTGCACACGTGAGATGTGTTCCTGGTGGGGGATATTTCGTCCTCTCATCGACCTGAGAAGTCCCATATCTCAGCACGGGAGTTGAATTGAATCCCACCGTGGGGATGGAGGCAGGGAAAACCCAGAAAGATCCTACAGGACCGTCCACCAAAGCAGTGGGGGCACAATTCGTCCTTGGCCCGCAGGGTTGGAGGGGAACCTCCAAATTCTGTGGGTCAGGGAGATCGTTCTCGTCCTCGTGGAGGATGCAGTGGGTGAGCACCTTCTCCCTCAGCCTCGAGTCCGCGACGTCGCCCGGATTCTGCGATGGTGTCCCGGTCTCACTCCGGAGACGAGGGCACCAAAGGTAGGGGTGGGGAGTGGCTTTCCCCCGTGTTTAGAGGCGATCAGTCGTGGAAACTTCTGGATCTGAGGGGATAGAGCTGGCACGAGGACAGCAATCGGGACTCGCCCGGAAGAAGAGGCGGCGAGAAAGGAGGGAAGAGTGGAATTCCGTCGCTTAAGGCCTGAAGCCTTCATCTTTTTTAACCCCTCCTCTTTTCTTTGGCCCCTAAGGGGGGACCTGAACGCACCCCGTGGACTTCAGAGTGAAGATTCTGCGTTTTTCATCCCTTTTTTGGGGAGTCCCTAAGGGGAACAGCTGGGTGGACTCTGCCTGAACCACGTAGAGGATGAGGAGGGAAGGCAACGAAGAGGAAAAAGACCCCAAACCGAAACCTCCCCCAGAAATATCTCTGAAGATATTCAGTGCCCAACTGAAAATCCGTCGAGCTCGGTCGCTCGGCTCGAAGGCGTTCGGATTTTAGGTGAAAAAAAAAAAAACAACCCAAACTCATCCCATCACTCCTGAAAAGATGAGATGTGGGACAACAGAGCCCCGGAGGTGGGACTGGAAGTTGTGTTTTAATTTCGGATAACGCCGAGCTCATGGCTGGAGGGTTCCCAATTCGGGCGGAGCGAAAAAGGAAACGGATGCCGAAATCCAATAAATCAAATAAATCAAATGCAAAAATCCCACTCTTGGGGTGATAGGATTTTGGAAGAGTGGGAAGTGATAAAGCTGGGGGGTATGGTTAGTGAACAGGAGCGTGGGTTCGGGTACCTGTAGCACGGGAATTCCACCGCCTCGCTTTCTGGCTGTCCTTCTTCCCTCACTATCACCTTGGCAAGGTACCAGCCACTGCTTCCTCCTTTGCCATCGTGCCCTATCCTCACCCTCCTCACCTGCTTCAGCGTCACCGCTTCGACCAAGAACTCGTCGGCCTTGGAGGAGGAGAGAAAGAGAAAGGTAAGGCGGGATTTCCTCTAAAAACAGAAAACTCGGCGTGATCACCGCGGTCGAGCCAGCGTCGTGAGCGTGATGCGAGGGGACTGCTCACGGGAGGAAGAAGAGCAGAGAATTCACTCCAGAACGAAAGCTGGGACATCGTGGCTGAAGCGGAAGTGGGAAACGCGCCATCTCCCAGTGTTCACCATCTCCACTATTTTAATTTAATTTAATTTAATTTAATTTAATTTATTTTTATTTTATTTTATTCATTTATTTTTTTAATTTATTTTATTTTATTATTGTATTTAATTTTATTTTACTTTATTTTATTTATTTTTTTATTTCATTGTATTTTGTTTTGTTTCATTTTTTTATTTTATTATATTATTTTATATTTTATTTTTTCTTTATTTTACTTTATTTTATTTTATTATTTTATTTATGTTTTTATTTTATTTTATTTTATTTTATTTTATTTTATTTTATTTTATTTTATTTTATTTTATTCATTTATTTATTTTATTTTATTTATTTTATTTTATTTTATATTTTTTATTTTATTTTATTATTGTATTTAATTTTATTTTACTTTATTTTATTTTTTATTTTTTATTTCATTGTATTTTGTTTTGTTTCATTTTTTATTTTATTATGTTATTTTATTTTATTTTATTTTTCCTTTATTTTATTTTACTTTATTTTATTATTTTATTTTTGTTTTTATTTTATTTTATTTTATTATTTTATTTTATTTTATTTTATTCTATTTCATTTCATTTCATTTCATTTCATTTCATTTCATTTCATTTCATTTCATTTCATTTCATTTCGAAAACATGTTGAAAATGTGATTTGATCTTCATTTTCTTCCCCATTTCTCACCCGAACGTGGAGAAAACCAATAAAATACGAAATAGCCCGATCCCATCAATCAAATTTGCATATTATTTGCATATTAATGCAGCAAATCAACACCTCCAACATTTCTTTCTCCCTCCTCTTCCTCAAACCAGAAGGAAAAATGGGTGAGATTTCAAATCTACAGTGCCAGAATTTTCTTCTCCCTTCTCCTCCTCAAACCAGAAGGAAAAATGGGTCGAGATTTCAAACCTACACCTCCAAAATTCAAATCAAGCCGCCACGCATCTTAATTTTTAATTAGCTGCTCGGACTTACGTTGCCCTTCTCAAACTTGTTGACGTTGTTGATGCATTTGTAGAGCGACGCGGTCTCCCGTGTCGCCCTGCTCGCCGATGAGGCAGATGAAGACGTTGGCGTCGGTGCCGCTGCCGCTCACCGTCCCCGTGCAAACGGTCACGCGATATTTGATCACTGTGATGAAGGAAGGAAGAAATACCACCCGTGCTGTCAGGCGACGCGGATCGTTTTAAGGGTTTTCTCTTCCTACCAAGAGTTCTTGGAGCGTAGCACCGAGAAAAGAGGAATTAGTAAAAAAAGAGAGCCCAAAAATACGAAGAAAAGCCATAAAAATTCGCGACGGAATCGATGTGAGTACACGCTCATGTAGGAGGAAGGGAATCGGAGACTGTGGACCCAAAAAACCTGACCCAAAAATCCTAACCCTAAAACCCTGACCCTAAAAGCGTAAACCTGATCCTAACCCTAACCCTAACCCAATAACACTAACCCTAACCCAATAACCCTAACCCTAACCTTCAACCTAACCCTAACCCTAATCATATCCCTAACCCTAATCCTAACCCTATAACGCTAACCCTAACCTTAACCCTAATCCTAACCCTAACCCTAACCCTAACCCTAACCTTAAACCTAACCTTAAACCTAACCCTAACCCTAACCCTATAACACTAACCCTAACCCTAACCCTAACCCTAACCTTAAACCTAACCCTAACCCTAACCATAAACCTAACCCTATAACGCTAACCCTATAACGCTAACACTAAACCTAACCCTACCCTAACCCTAACCCTAACCCTAACCCCATAACCCCTAACCCTAACCCTATAACCCTAACCCTAACCCTAACCCTATAACCCTAACCCTAACCCCAACCCTAACCCTAACCCTAACCCTAACCCTATAACCCTGACCCCATAACCCTAACCCTAACCCTAACCCTATAACCCTAACCCCATAACCCTAACCCTAACCCCAACCCTAACCCTAACCCTAACCCTAACCCTATAACCCTGACCCCATAACCCTAACCCTAACCCTATATAACCCAAACCCTATAACCCTAACCCTAACCCTAACCCTAACCCTATAACCCTGACCCCCTAACCCTAACCCTAACCCTAACCCTATAACCCTAACCCTAACCCCAACCCTAACCCTATAACCCTGACCCATAACCCTAACCCTATAACCCTGACCCCAACCCACAGCTCTCACCTGGCATGACCTCCTCCACCAGAGCCCCCTGGGCCGGGAGCTCACCCGCACCACCTCGTTATCGTCCTCGTTAATGTCCAACCACCTCCCGCAGTGGAACGAGTACTTCTCCTTGCTCAACGTCTTCAGCAGAGTCACCTCAGGAGGGAAACAAAAGACCTCAGCAAAAGAGCCGAGAAAATTCCGGAAAGATCCGGAGGAATAAAGATCCCGGAAGTTGCTTCCGGATCAAGATCATGACAGGAAATGATAAAGGGATTGGAAACGGAAATCGATTTTTGTCCTCTCACCTTGTCCAGGTGCCAACCGGAAAACGGGTTTCGCTTCTCGTGCCAGATCCGGAGTTTGTAGAACGTGCCGAGTTCGGGGAGCTCGATCTGGAGGGGGAGGGGAGGAAACCTATAACCCTATAACCCTAACCCTATAACCCAAACCCTAACCCTATAACCCTAACCCTATAACCCTAACCCTAACCTATAACCCTAACCCTAACCCTAACCCTATAACACTAACCCTAACCCTAACCCTAACCCTATAACCCTAACCCTAACCCTATAACCCTAACCCTAACCCTATAACCCTAACCCTAACCCTAACCCTAACCCTAACCCTAACCCTAACCCTATAACCCTAACCCTATAACCCTAACCCCTAACCCTATAACCAAACCCTAACCCTAACCCTATAACCCTAACCCTATAACCCTAACCCCATAACCCTAACCCTATAACCCTAACCATATAACCCTAACCCCATAACCCTAACCCTATAACCCTAACCCTATAACCCTAACCCTATAACCCTAACCCTAACCCTATAAGCCAAACCCTAACCCTAACCCTAACCCTATAACCCTAACCCTAACCCTATAAGCCAAACCCTAACCCTAACCCTAACCCTATAACCCTAACCCTATAACCCTAACCCTAACCCTATAACCCTAACCCTATAACACTAACCCTATAACCCAAACCCTAACCCTAACCCTAAACCCTAACCCTAACCCTATAACCCTAACCCTATAACCAAAACCCTAACCCTAACCCTATAACCCTAACCCTAACCCTATAACCCTAACCCTATAACACTAACCCTATAACCCAAACCCTAACCCTAACCCTAAACCCTAACCCTAACCCTATAACCCTAACCCTATAACCCTAACCCTAACCCTAAAACCTAACCCTATAACACTAACCCTATAACCCAAACCCTAACCCTAACCCTAAACCCTAACCCTAACCTATAACCCAAACCCTAACCCTATAACCCTAACCCTAACCCTAACCCTAACCCTATAACCCTAACCCTATAACCTTAACCCTATAACCCTAACCCTATAACCCTAACCCTAACCCTATAACCCTAACCCTAACCCTATAAGCCAAACCCTAACCCTAACCCTAACCCTATAACCCTAACCCTATAACCCTAACCCTATAACCCTAACCCTAACCCTAACCCTAACCCTAAAACCCTAACCCTAACCCTATAACCCTAACCCTATAACCCTAACCCTAACCCTAACCCTATAACCCTAACCCTAACCCTATAACCCTAACCCTAAACCCTATAAGCCAAACCCTAACCCTAACCACCCTAACCCTATAACCCTAACCCTATAAGCCAAACCCTAACCCTATAACCCTATAACCCTAACCCTAACCCTAACCCTATAACCCTAGAGCAAGGAGCATGACCTGTCGAGGTGGGTCCGATTAAAGAATTTATCGTGATATAAATTGGAATCGAAATGAGATTAAAATAGGAAAGGGGGCGATAACGAGCGGCAAGATGGCGCCACGAGCCCCGCCCCCTCCCCCCAAAATATGCAAATTTGGGGGCGGATCCGTACCGTGAATTTGTCGGTCTGTCCGGATTCGAAGTTGTCCGAGTTGTTGTCGAGTTTCATCTCGTCGGATTTGCCGCGGTCGCCGTAGATCTGGAAGAAGATGGTGGCGTCCGTGCCGGCGTTCTTCAGCTCGCTCGTCCAGATCCAAAGGGACCACGGTTTCTCTTTGGGAATCGTAATTATCGAATCCAAATTAATGAAAATAAATGCATGCAGACATAAATAGGCGGGTGGATACATCAGTGAGTCAATAGAGAGATAAATGAATGAATAAATAGAGAGATAAATGAATAAATAGAGAGATAAATGATGATAGTAAATGAGTGAATAGATAAATAGATAAATGAATAAATAAATAGATAAATGATGAAATGATAGTAAATGAGTAATTAGATAAATGAATGAATAAATAGAGAGATAAATGATGATAGTAAATGAGTAAATAGATAAATAGATAAATTAATAAATAAATAAATAGATAAATGATGAAATGATAGTAAATGAGTAAATAGATAAATAGATGAACGAATGAATAAGAGAGAGATAAATGATGAAATGATAGTAAATGAGTAAATAGATAAATGAATAAATAAATAGATAAATGATGAAATGATAGTAAATGTGTAAATAGATAGATAAATGAATAAATAAATAGAGAGATAAATGAATAAATAGATAGATAAATGATGATAGTAAATGAGTGAATAGATAAATAGATAAGTGAATAAATAAATAGAGAGATAAATGATGAAATGATAGTAAATGAGTAAATAGATAAATGAATGAATAAATAAATAGAGAGATAAATGAATAAATAGATAGATAAATGATGATAGTAAATGAGTGAATAGATAAATAGATAAATGAATGAATAAATAAATAGATAAATGATGAAATGATAGTAAATGAGTAAATAGATAAATAGATAAATTAATAGATAGAGATAAATGATATAGTAAATGAGTAAATAAATAGATAAAAATGAATAAATAAATAGAGAGATAAATGATGATAGTAAATGAGTAAGTAGATAAATAGATAAGTGAATAAATAAATAAATGATGAAATGACAGTAAATGAGTAAATAGATAAATTAATAAATAGATAGAGATAAATGATGATAGTAAATGAGTAAATACATAAATAGATAAATTAATAAATTAAAAAATAGATAAATGATGAAATGATAGTAAATGTGTAAATAGATAGATAAATGAATAAATAAATAGATAGATAAATGGTGAAATGATAGTAAATGAGTAAATAGATAAATAGATAAATTAATAGATAGAGATAAATGATATAGTAAATGAGTAAATAGATAAATAGATAAATGAATAAATAGATAGAGAGATAAATGATGAAATGATAGTAAATGAGTAATTAGATAAATGAATGAATAAATAAATAAATAAATAGAGAGATAAATGATGAAATGATAGTAAACGATAGATAAAGGATAGATGAATAAATGAATGAATGAATGAATAAATAAATAAATGAAATTAATAGTAATGAAAAACACGAATGGGGTGAATGAAGGAATGAACGAATGAAGAAAGAAATGAATGGAAAAATAAAAAGTAAATATTAATAATAATAAAAGAAAGAACAGAACAGTAACAGAAGAAATGAAAACGAAGAAAGAAATGAAAATGAAAAGGAAAAAATGAAAAGGAAAAAGGAAAAAATGAATGAGGAATAAAAAGGAAGAAATAAATGGAAAAGACAAAATAAGAAAGAATCAGTAATGCGTAGAAGAGATAAGAAATATGAAATAAGAGATTAAAAACGAGGCGTGAAAAATTAGAAGGAAAAAATAAGTGAAATAGAAAAAATAAAATAGAAAAAATGAAATAGAAAAAATAAAATAGAAAAAATAAAATAGAAAAAATAAAATATATAAGAAATAAAATATGAAAACTTGGAAAGAAAAGATAAGAAATGAAAAGGAAAAAATAAATAAAATATAAAATATAAGACATAAAATACAAGGACTGCGAAAGGGAAATGAAAAATAGAATAAAGATAGAATAAAAATATGGGACAAGAAATAAAATGCGAAAAATACGAAAGAAAAATAAGACAAGAGAAATGAAAAGTAAAAGCTAGGAAATAAAAAATAAAAAATAAATTAATAATAATAAAAAATGAAAAAATAAATTATAAAATTAATAGTAAGAAATAAAAATAAAAATAAATTATACAATTAATAATAAGAAATAAAAAATAAAAATTAAATTCTAAAATTAATAATAAGAAATAAAAAATAAAAATTTAATTCTAAAATTAATAATAAGAAATAAAAAATAAAAATAAATTCTAAAATTAATAATAAGGAGTAAAAAATAAAAATTAAATTCTAAAATTAATAATAAGAAATAAAAATAAAAATAAATTCTAAAATTAATAATAAGAAATAAAAAATAAAAATAAATTATACAATTAATAATAAGAAATAAAAAATAAAAATAAATTATACAATTAATAATAAGAAATAAAAAATAAAATTAAATTATACAATTAATAATAAGAAATAAAAAATAAAAATAAATTATATAATTAATAAGAAGAAATAAAAACTAAATTATACCATTAATAATAAGAAATAAAAAATAAAAAATAAATTATACAATTAATAATAAGAAATGAATAAAAAGTAAAAAATAAATAAAAATAAGAAATAAATGAAAAATATTTAAATCGAAAATATCCGTCCCCGTGGGGCAGATCCCACTCCCGTGGGGCAGATCCCTATCCCATGGGGCAGACCCCACTCCCGTGGGGCAGATCCCACCCCTGTGGGGCAGATCCCTATCCCATGTGGCAGATCCCGCTCCGTGGGGCAGATCCCGCTCCCGTAGGACAGATTCCAACCCCGTGGGACAGATCCCACTTATGTGAGGCGGATCCCACCCCTGTGGGGCAGATCCCACCCCCGTGGGGCCCCACCCGGACCTACTTTTTCAACCTCCTCTGGCGGAGGGAGACCATTTCGTAGAGCTCCCTCTCGATGAGACCGTCGCCTTCGTCTTCGTCCAACCATTTCCCGCACGGGAAGGTCTGCTCGATGCCGGTGAACGGGCAATAAACCACCACCTGGAAACGGGACCGGAAATCGAGTTAATTAATCGACCTAATTAGGAGTTGATCCACCCAATTAGAAGTTGATCCACCCAATTAGGAGTTGATTGACCCACCCAATTAGGAGCTGATTGATGGATCTGATTAGGAGCTGATTGATTGGCCTAATTAGGAGTCGATCCACCCAATTAGGAGTCGATCCACCTAATTAGGAGTTGATCCACCCAATTAGGAGTTGATCCACCTAATTAGGAGTTGATGGATCGACCCAATTAGGAGTTGATAAAGACAATTAGGAGTTGATGGATCAACCCAATTAGGAGTTGATGGATTGACTCAATTAGGAGTTGATTGATCCACCCAATTAGGAGTTGATCCACCTAATTAGGAGTTGATTGACCAACCCAATTAGGAGCTGATTGATCGACCTGATTAGGAACTGATTGATTGGCCTAATTAGGAGTTGATCCACCCAATTAGAAGTTGATCCACCTAATTAGGAGTTGATCCACCTAATTAGGAGTTGATGGATCAACCCAATTAGGAGTAGATTGTTTCACCCAATTAGGAGTTGATGGATCCACTCAATTAGGAGTTGATAAAGACAATTAGGAGTTGATGGATCAACCTAATTAGGAGTTGATGGACTGACTCAATTAGGAGTTGATTGATCCACCCAATTAGGAGTTGATCCACCTAATTAGGAGCTGATCAATCACCCCAATTAGGAGTTGATGGATCGACCTAATTAGGAGTTGATTGATCCACCTTATTAGGAGCTGATCAATCACCCCAATTAGGAGTTGATCACCCCAATTAGGAGTTGATCACCCCAATTAGGAGTT
>NW_027071868.1:0-59244 GCF_038088225.1 Cyrtonyx montezumae | reverse complement strand
TAACCCTAACCCTAACCCTAACCCTAACCCTAACCCTAACCCTAACCCTAACCCTAACCCTAACCCTAACCCTAACCCTAACCCTAACCCTAACCCTAACCCTAACCCTAACCCTAACCCTAACCCTAACCCTAACCCTAACCCTAACCCTAACCCTAACCCTAACCCTAACCCTAACCCTAACCCTAACCCTAACCCTAACCCTAACCCTAACCCTAACCCTAACCCTAACCCTAACCCTAACCCTAACCCTAACCCTAACCCTAACCCTAACCCTAACCCTAACCCTAACCCTAACCCTAACCCTAACCCTAACCCTAACCCTAACCCTAACCCTAACCCTAACCCTAACCCTAACCCTAACCCTAACCCTAACCCTAACCCTAACCCTAACCCTAACCCTAACCCTAACCCTAACCCTAACCCTAACCCTAACCCTAACCCTAACCCTAACCCTAACCCTAACCCTAACCCTAACCCTAACCCTAACCCTAACCCTAACCCTAACCCTAACCCTAACCCTAACCCTAACCCTAACCCTAACCCTAACCCTAACCCTAACCCTAACCCTAACCCTAACCCTAACCCTAACCCTAACCCTAACCCTAACCCTAACCCTAACCCTAACCCTAACCCTAACCCTAACCCTAACCCTAACCCTAACCCTAACCCTAACCCTAACCCTAACCCTAACCCTAACCCTAACCCTAACCCTAACCCTAACCCTAACCCTAACCCTAACCCTAACCCTAACCCTAACCCTAACCCTAACCCTAACCCTAACCCTAACCCTAACCCTAACCCTAACCCTAACCCTAACCCTAACCCTAACCCTAACCCTAACCCTAACCCTAACCCTAACCCTAACCCTAACCCTAACCCTAACCCTAACCCTAACCCTAACCCTAACCCTAACCCTAACCCTAACCCTAACCCTAACCCTAACCCTAACCCTAACCCTAACCCTAACCCTAACCCTAACCCTAACCCTAACCCTAACCCTAACCCTAACCCTAACCCTAACCCTAACCCTAACCCTAACCCTAACCCTAACCCTAACCCTAACCCTAACCCTAACCCTAACCCTAACCCTAACCCTAACCCTAACCCTAACCCTAACCCTAACCCTAACCCTAACCCTAACCCTAACCCTAACCCTAACCCTAACCCTAACCCTAACCCTAACCCTAACCCTAACCCTAACCCTAACCCTAACCCTAACCCTAACCCTAACCCTAACCCTAACCCTAACCCTAACCCTAACCCTAACCCTAACCCTAACCCTAACCCTAACCCTAACCCTAACCCTAACCCTAACCCTAACCCTAACCCTAACCCTAACCCTAACCCTAACCCTAACCCTAACCCTAACCCTAACCCTAACCCTAACCCTAACCCTAACCCTAACCCTAACCCTAACCCTAACCCTAACCCTAACCCTAACCCTAACCCTAACCCTAACCCTAACCCTAACCCTAACCCTAACCCTAACCCTAACCCTAACCCTAACCCTAACCCTAACCCTAACCCTAACCCTAACCCTAACCCTAACCCTAACCCTAACCCTAACCCTAACCCTAACCCTAACCCTAACCCTAACCCTAACCCTAACCCTAACCCTAACCCTAACCCTAACCCTAACCCTAACCCTAACCCTAACCCTAACCCTAACCCTAACCCTAACCCTAACCCTAACCCTAACCCTAACCCTAACCCTAACCCTAACCCTAACCCTAACCCTAACCCTAACCCTAACCCTAACCCTAACCCTAACCCTAACCCTAACCCTAACCCTAACCCTAACCCTAACCCTAACCCTAACCCTAACCCTAACCCTAACCCTAACCCTAACCCTAACCCTAACCCTAACCCTAACCCTAACCCTAACCCTAACCCTAACCCTAACCCTAACCCTAACCCTAACCCTAACCCTAACCCTAACCCTAACCCTAACCCTAACCCTAACCCTAACCCTAACCCTAACCCTAACCCTAACCCTAACCCTAACCCTAACCCTAACCCTAACCCTAACCCTAACCCTAACCCTAACCCTAACCCTAACCCTAACCCTAACCCTAACCCTAACCCTAACCCTAACCCTAACCCTAACCCTAACCCTAACCCTAACCCTAACCCTAACCCTAACCCTAACCCTAACCCTAACCCTAACCCTAACCCTAACCCTAACCCTAACCCTAACCCTAACCCTAACCCTAACCCTAACCCTAACCCTAACCCTAACCCTAACCCTAACCCTAACCCTAACCCTAACCCTAACCCTAACCCTAACCCTAACCCTAACCCTAACCCTAACCCTAACCCTAACCCTAACCCTAACCCTAACCCTAACCCTAACCCTAACCCTAACCCTAACCCTAACCCTAACCCTAACCCTAACCCTAACCCTAACCCTAACCCTAACCCTAACCCTAACCCTAACCCTAACCCTAACCCTAACCCTAACCCTAACCCTAACCCTAACCCTAACCCTAACCCTAACCCTAACCCTAACCCTAACCCTAACCCTAACCCTAACCCTAACCCTAACCCTAACCCTAACCCTAACCCTAACCCTAACCCTAACCCTAACCCTAACCCTAACCCTAACCCTAACCCTAACCCTAACCCTAACCCTAACCCTAACCCTAACCCTAACCCTAACCCTAACCCTAACCCTAACCCTAACCCTAACCCTAACCCTAACCCTAACCCTAACCCTAACCCTAACCCTAACCCTAACCCTAACCCTAACCCTAACCCTAACCCTAACCCTAACCCTAACCCTAACCCTAACCCTAACCCTAACCCTAACCCTAACCCTAACCCTAACCCTAACCCTAACCCTAACCCTAACCCTAACCCTAACCCTAACCCTAACCCTAACCCTAACCCTAACCCTAACCCTAACCCTAACCCTAACCCTAACCCTAACCCTAACCCTAACCCTAACCCTAACCCTAACCCTAACCCTAACCCTAACCCTAACCCTAACCCTAACCCTAACCCTAACCCTAACCCTAACCCTAACCCTAACCCTAACCCTAACCCTAACCCTAACCCTAACCCTAACCCTAACCCTAACCCTAACCCTAACCCTAACCCTAACCCTAACCCTAACCCTAACCCTAACCCTAACCCTAACCCTAACCCTAACCCTAACCCTAACCCTAACCCTAACCCTAACCCTAACCCTAACCCTAACCCTAACCCTAACCCTAACCCTAACCCTAACCCTAACCCTAACCCTAACCCTAACCCTAACCCTAACCCTAACCCTAACCCTAACCCTAACCCTAACCCTAACCCTAACCCTAACCCTAACCCTAACCCTAACCCTAACCCTAACCCTAACCCTAACCCTAACCCTAACCCTAACCCTAACCCTAACCCTAACCCTAACCCTAACCCTAACCCTAACCCTAACCCTAACCCTAACCCTAACCCTAACCCTAACCCTAACCCTAACCCTAACCCTAACCCTAACCCTAACCCTAACCCTAACCCTAACCCTAACCCTAACCCTAACCCTAACCCTAACCCTAACCCTAACCCTAACCCTAACCCTAACCCTAACCCTAACCCTGAACCCTAACCCTAACCCTAACCCTAACCCTAACCCTAACCCTAACCCTAACCCTAACCCTAACCCTAACCCTAACCCTAACCCTAACCCTAACCCTAACCCTAACCCTAACCCTAACCCTAACCCTAACCCTAACCCTAACCCTAACCCTAACCCTAACCCTAACCCTAACCCTAACCCTAACCCTAACCCTAACCCTAACCCTAACCCTAACCCTAACCCTAACCCTAACCCTAACCCTAACCCTAACCCTAACCCTAACCCTAACCCTAACCCTAACCCTAACCCTAACCCTAACCCTAACCCTAACCCTAACCCTAACCCTAACCCTAACCCTAACCCTAACCCTAACCCTAACCCTAACCCTAACCCTAACCCTAACCCTAACCCTAACCCTAACCCTAACCCTAACCCTAACCCTAACCCTAACCCTAACCCTAACCCTAACCCTAACCCTAACCCTAACCCTAACCCTAACCCTAACCCTAACCCTAACCCTAACCCTAACCCTAACCCTAACCCTAACCCTAACCCTAACCCTAACCCTAACCCTAACCCTAACCCTAACCCTAACCCTAACCCTAACCCTAACCCTAACCCTAACCCTAACCCTAACCCTAACCCTAACCCTAACCCTAACCCTAACCCTAACCCTAACCCTAACCCTAACCCTAACCCTAACCCTAACCCTAACCCTAACCCTAACCCTAACCCTAACCCTAACCCTAACCCTAACCCTAACCCTAACCCTAACCCTAACCCTAACCCTAACCCTAACCCTAACCCTAACCCTAACCCTAACCCTAACCCTAACCCTAACCCTAACCCTAACCCTAACCCTAACCCTAACCCTAACCCTAACCCTAACCCTAACCCTAACCCTAACCCTAACCCTAACCCTAACCCTAACCCTAACCCTAACCCTAACCCTAACCCTAACCCTAACCCTAACCCTAACCCTAACCCTAACCCTAACCCTAACCCTAACCCTAACCCTAACCCTAACCCTAACCCTAACCCTAACCCTAACCCTAACCCTAACCCTAACCCTAACCCTAACCCTAACCCTAACCCTAACCCTAACCCTAACCCTAACCCTAACCCTAACCCTAACCCTAACCCTAACCCTAACCCTAACCCTAACCCTAACCCTAACCCTAACCCTAACCCTAACCCTAACCCTAACCCTAACCCTAACCCTAACCCTAACCCTAACCCTAACCCTAACCCTAACCCTAACCCTAACCCTAACCCTAACCCTAACCCTAACCCTAACCCTAACCCTAACCCTAACCCTAACCCTAACCCTAACCCTAACCCTAACCCTAACCCTAACCCTAACCCTAACCCTAACCCTAACCCTAACCCTAACCCTAACCCTAACCCTAACCCTAACCCTAACCCTAACCCTAACCCTAACCCTAACCCTAACCCTAACCCTAACCCTAACCCTAACCCTAACCCTAACCCTAACCCTAACCCTAACCCTAACCCTAACCCTAACCCTAACCCTAACCCTAACCCTAACCCTAACCCTAACCCTAACCCTAACCCTAACCCTAACCCTAACCCTAACCCTAACCCTAACCCTAACCCTAACCCTAACCCTAACCCTAACCCTAACCCTAACCCTAACCCTAACCCTAACCCTAACCCTAACCCTAACCCTAACCCTAACCCTAACCCTAACCCTAACCCTAACCCTAACCCTAACCCTAACCCTAACCCTAACCCTAACCCTAACCCTAACCCTAACCCTAACCCTAACCCTAACCCTAACCCTAACCCTAACCCTAACCCTAACCCTAACCCTAACCCTAACCCTAACCCTAACCCTAACCCTAACCCTAACCCTAACCCTAACCCTAACCCTAACCCTAACCCTAACCCTAACCCTAACCCTAACCCTAACCCTAACCCTAACCCTAACCCTAACCCTAACCCTAACCCTAACCCTAACCCTAACCCTAACCCTAACCCTAACCCTAACCCTAACCCTAACCCTAACCCTAACCCTAACCCTAACCCTAACCCTAACCCTAACCCTAACCCTAACCCTAACCCTAACCCTAACCCTAACCCTAACCCTAACCCTAACCCTAACCCTAACCCTAACCCTAACCCTAACCCTAACCCTAACCCTAACCCTAACCCTAACCCTAACCCTAACCCTAACCCTAACCCTAACCCTAACCCTAACCCTAACCCTAACCCTAACCCTAACCCTAACCCTAACCCTAACCCTAACCCTAACCCTAACCCTAACCCTAACCCTAACCCTAACCCTAACCCTAACCCTAACCCTAACCCTAACCCTAACCCTAACCCTAACCCTAACCCTAACCCTAACCCTAACCCTAACCCTAACCCTAACCCTAACCCTAACCCTAACCCTAACCCTAACCCTAACCCTAACCCTAACCCTAACCCTAACCCTAACCCTAACCCTAACCCTAACCCTAACCCTAACCCTAACCCTAACCCTAACCCTAACCCTAACCCTAACCCTAACCCTAACCCTAACCCTAACCCTAACCCTAACCCTAACCCTAACCCTAACCCTAACCCTAACCCTAACCCTAACCCTAACCCTAACCCTAACCCTAACCCTAACCCTAACCCTAACCCTAACCCTAACCCTAACCCTAACCCTAACCCTAACCCTAACCCTAACCCTAACCCTAACCCTAACCCTAACCCTAACCCTAACCCTAACCCTAACCCTAACCCTAACCCTAACCCTAACCCTAACCCTAACCCTAACCCTAACCCTAACCCTAACCCTAACCCTAACCCTAACCCTAACCCTAACCCTAACCCTAACCCTAACCCTAACCCTAACCCTAACCCTAACCCTAACCCTAACCCTAACCCTAACCCTAACCCTAACCCTAACCCTAACCCTAACCCTAACCCTAACCCTAACCCTAACCCTAACCCTAACCCTAACCCTAACCCTAACCCTAACCCTAACCCTAACCCTAACCCTAACCCTAACCCTAACCCTAACCCTAACCCTAACCCTAACCCTAACCCTAACCCTAACCCTAACCCTAACCCTAACCCTAACCCTAACCCTAACCCTAACCCTAACCCTAACCCTAACCCTAACCCTAACCCTAACCCTAACCCTAACCCTAACCCTAACCCTAACCCTAACCCTAACCCTAACCCTAACCCTAACCCTAACCCTAACCCTAACCCTAACCCTAACCCTAACCCTAACCCTAACCCTAACCCTAACCCTAACCCTAACCCTAACCCTAACCCTAACCCTAACCCTAACCCTAACCCTAACCCTAACCCTAACCCTAACCCTAACCCTAACCCTAACCCTAACCCTAACCCTAACCCTAACCCTAACCCTAACCCTAACCCTAACCCTAACCCTAACCCTAACCCTAACCCTAACCCTAACCCTAACCCTAACCCTAACCCTAACCCTAACCCTAACCCTAACCCTAACCCTAACCCTAACCCTAACCCTAACCCTAACCCTAACCCTAACCCTAACCCTAACCCTAACCCTAACCCTAACCCTAACCCTAACCCTAACCCTAACCCTAACCCTAACCCTAACCCTAACCCTAACCCTAACCCTAACCCTAACCCTAACCCTAACCCTAACCCTAACCCTAACCCTAACCCTAACCCTAACCCTAACCCTAACCCTAACCCTAACCCTAACCCTAACCCTAACCCTAACCCTAACCCTAACCCTAACCCTAACCCTAACCCTAACCCTAACCCTAACCCTAACCCTAACCCTAACCCTAACCCTAACCCTAACCCTAACCCTAACCCTAACCCTAACCCTAACCCTAACCCTAACCCTAACCCTAACCCTAACCCTAACCCTAACCCTAACCCTAACCCTAACCCTAACCCTAACCCTAACCCTAACCCTAACCCTAACCCTAACCCTAACCCTAACCCTAACCCTAACCCTAACCCTAACCCTAACCCTAACCCTAACCCTAACCCTAACCCTAACCCTAACCCTAACCCTAACCCTAACCCTAACCCTAACCCTAACCCTAACCCTAACCCTAACCCTAACCCTAACCCTAACCCTAACCCTAACCCTAACCCTAACCCTAACCCTAACCCTAACCCTAACCCTAACCCTAACCCTAACCCTAACCCTAACCCTAACCCTAACCCTAACCCTAACCCTAACCCTAACCCTAACCCTAACCCTAACCCTAACCCTAACCCTAACCCTAACCCTAACCCTAACCCTAACCCTAACCCTAACCCTAACCCTAACCCTAACCCTAACCCTAACCCTAACCCTAACCCTAACCCTAACCCTAACCCTAACCCTAACCCTAACCCTAACCCTAACCCTAACCCTAACCCTAACCCTAACCCTAACCCTAACCCTAACCCTAACCCTAACCCTAACCCTAACCCTAACCCTAACCCTAACCCTAACCCTAACCCTAACCCTAACCCTAACCCTAACCCTAACCCTAACCCTAACCCTAACCCTAACCCTAACCCTAACCCTAACCCTAACCCTAACCCTAACCCTAACCCTAACCCTAACCCTAACCCTAACCCTAACCCTAACCCTAACCCTAACCCTAACCCTAACCCTAACCCTAACCCTAACCCTAACCCTAACCCTAACCCTAACCCTAACCCTAACCCTAACCCTAACCCTAACCCTAACCCTAACCCTAACCCTAACCCTAACCCTAACCCTAACCCTAACCCTAACCCTAACCCTAACCCTAACCCTAACCCTAACCCTAACCCTAACCCTAACCCTAACCCTAACCCTAACCCTAACCCTAACCCTAACCCTAACCCTAACCCTAACCCTAACCCTAACCCTAACCCTAACCCTAACCCTAACCCTAACCCTAACCCTAACCCTAACCCTAACCCTAACCCTAACCCTAACCCTAACCCTAACCCTAACCCTAACCCTAACCCTAACCCTAACCCTAACCCTAACCCTAACCCTAACCCTAACCCTAACCCTAACCCTAACCCTAACCCTAACCCTAACCCTAACCCTAACCCTAACCCTAACCCTAACCCTAACCCTAACCCTAACCCTAACCCTAACCCTAACCCTAACCCTAACCCTAACCCTAACCCTAACCCTAACCCTAACCCTAACCCTAACCCTAACCCTAACCCTAACCCTAACCCTAACCCTAACCCTAACCCTAACCCTAACCCTAACCCTAACCCTAACCCTAACCCTAACCCTAACCCTAACCCTAACCCTAACCCTAACCCTAACCCTAACCCTAACCCTAACCCTAACCCTAACCCTAACCCTAACCCTAACCCTAACCCTAACCCTAACCCTAACCCTAACCCTAACCCTAACCCTAACCCTAACCCTAACCCTAACCCTAACCCTAACCCTAACCCTAACCCTAACCCTAACCCTAACCCTAACCCTAACCCTAACCCTAACCCTAACCCTAACCCTAACCCTAACCCTAACCCTAACCCTAACCCTAACCCTAACCCTAACCCTAACCCTAACCCTAACCCTAACCCTAACCCTAACCCTAACCCTAACCCTAACCCTAACCCTAACCCTAACCCTAACCCTAACCCTAACCCTAACCCTAACCCTAACCCTAACCCTAACCCTAACCCTAACCCTAACCCTAACCCTAACCCTAACCCTAACCCTAACCCTAACCCTAACCCTAACCCTAACCCTAACCCTAACCCTAACCCTAACCCTAACCCTAACCCTAACCCTAACCCTAACCCTAACCCTAACCCTAACCCTAACCCTAACCCTAACCCTAACCCTAACCCTAACCCTAACCCTAACCCTAACCCTAACCCTAACCCTAACCCTAACCCTAACCCTAACCCTAACCCTAACCCTAACCCTAACCCTAACCCTAACCCTAACCCTAACCCTAACCCTAACCCTAACCCTAACCCTAACCCTAACCCTAACCCTAACCCTAACCCTAACCCTAACCCTAACCCTAACCCTAACCCTAACCCTAACCCTAACCCTAACCCTAACCCTAACCCTAACCCTAACCCTAACCCTAACCCTAACCCTAACCCTAACCCTAACCCTAACCCTAACCCTAACCCTAACCCTAACCCTAACCCTAACCCTAACCCTAACCCTAACCCTAACCCTAACCCTAACCCTAACCCTAACCCTAACCCTAACCCTAACCCTAACCCTAACCCTAACCCTAACCCTAACCCTAACCCTAACCCTAACCCTAACCCTAACCCTAACCCTAACCCTAACCCTAACCCTAACCCTAACCCTAACCCTAACCCTAACCCTAACCCTAACCCTAACCCTAACCCTAACCCTAACCCTAACCCTAACCCTAACCCTAACCCTAACCCTAACCCTAACCCTAACCCTAACCCTAACCCTAACCCTAACCCTAACCCTAACCCTAACCCTAACCCTAACCCTAACCCTAACCCTAACCCTAACCCTAACCCTAACCCTAACCCTAACCCTAACCCTAACCCTAACCCTAACCCTAACCCTAACCCTAACCCTAACCCTAACCCTAACCCTAACCCTAACCCTAACCCTAACCCTAACCCTAACCCTAACCCTAACCCTAACCCTAACCCTAACCCTAACCCTAACCCTAACCCTAACCCTAACCCTAACCCTAACCCTAACCCTAACCCTAACCCTAACCCTAACCCTAACCCTAACCCTAACCCTAACCCTAACCCTAACCCTAACCCTAACCCTAACCCTAACCCTAACCCTAACCCTAACCCTAACCCTAACCCTAACCCTAACCCTAACCCTAACCCTAACCCTAACCCTAACCCTAACCCTAACCCTAACCCTAACCCTAACCCTAACCCTAACCCTAACCCTAACCCTAACCCTAACCCTAACCCTAACCCTAACCCTAACCCTAACCCTAACCCTAACCCTAACCCTAACCCTAACCCTAACCCTAACCCTAACCCTAACCCTAACCCTAACCCTAACCCTAACCCTAACCCTAACCCTAACCCTAACCCTAACCCTAACCCTAACCCTAACCCTAACCCTAACCCTAACCCTAACCCTAACCCTAACCCTAACCCTAACCCTAACCCTAACCCTAACCCTAACCCTAACCCTAACCCTAACCCTAACCCTAACCCTAACCCTAACCCTAACCCTAACCCTAACCCTAACCCTAACCCTAACCCTAACCCTAACCCTAACCCTAACCCTAACCCTAACCCTAACCCTAACCCTAACCCTAACCCTAACCCTAACCCTAACCCTAACCCTAACCCTAACCCTAACCCTAACCCTAACCCTAACCCTAACCCTAACCCTAACCCTAACCCTAACCCTAACCCTAACCCTAACCCTAACCCTAACCCTAACCCTAACCCTAACCCTAACCCTAACCCTAACCCTAACCCTAACCCTAACCCTAACCCTAACCCTAACCCTAACCCTAACCCTAACCCTAACCCTAACCCTAACCCTAACCCTAACCCTAACCCTAACCCTAACCCTAACCCTAACCCTAACCCTAACCCTAACCCTAACCCTAACCCTAACCCTAACCCTAACCCTAACCCTAACCCTAACCCTAACCCTAACCCTAACCCTAACCCTAACCCTAACCCTAACCCTAACCCTAACCCTAACCCTAACCCTAACCCTAACCCTAACCCTAACCCTAACCCTAACCCTAACCCTAACCCTAACCCTAACCCTAACCCTAACCCTAACCCTAACCCTAACCCTAACCCTAACCCTAACCCTAACCCTAACCCTAACCCTAACCCTAACCCTAACCCTAACCCTAACCCTAACCCTAACCCTAACCCTAACCCTAACCCTAACCCTAACCCTAACCCTAACCCTAACCCTAACCCTAACCCTAACCCTAACCCTAACCCTAACCCTAACCCTAACCCTAACCCTAACCCTAACCCTAACCCTAACCCTAACCCTAACCCTAACCCTAACCCTAACCCTAACCCTAACCCTAACCCTAACCCTAACCCTAACCCTAACCCTAACCCTAACCCTAACCCTAACCCTAACCCTAACCCTAACCCTAACCCTAACCCTAACCCTAACCCTAACCCTAACCCTAACCCTAACCCTAACCCTAACCCTAACCCTAACCCTAACCCTAACCCTAACCCTAACCCTAACCCTAACCCTAACCCTAACCCTAACCCTAACCCTAACCCTAACCCTAACCCTAACCCTAACCCTAACCCTAACCCTAACCCTAACCCTAACCCTAACCCTAACCCTAACCCTAACCCTAACCCTAACCCTAACCCTAACCCTAACCCTAACCCTAACCCTAACCCTAACCCTAACCCTAACCCTAACCCTAACCCTAACCCTAACCCTAACCCTAACCCTAACCCTAACCCTAACCCTAACCCTAACCCTAACCCTAACCCTAACCCTAACCCTAACCCTAACCCTAACCCTAACCCTAACCCTAACCCTAACCCTAACCCTAACCCTAACCCTAACCCTAACCCTAACCCTAACCCTAACCCTAACCCTAACCCTAACCCTAACCCTAACCCTAACCCTAACCCTAACCCTAACCCTAACCCTAACCCTAACCCTAACCCTAACCCTAACCCTAACCCTAACCCTAACCCTAACCCTAACCCTAACCCTAACCCTAACCCTAACCCTAACCCTAACCCTAACCCTAACCCTAACCCTAACCCTAACCCTAACCCTAACCCTAACCCTAACCCTAACCCTAACCCTAACCCTAACCCTAACCCTAACCCTAACCCTAACCCTAACCCTAACCCTAACCCTAACCCTAACCCTAACCCTAACCCTAACCCTAACCCTAACCCTAACCCTAACCCTAACCCTAACCCTAACCCTAACCCTAACCCTAACCCTAACCCTAACCCTAACCCTAACCCTAACCCTAACCCTAACCCTAACCCTAACCCTAACCCTAACCCTAACCCTAACCCTAACCCTAACCCTAACCCTAACCCTAACCCTAACCCTAACCCTAACCCTAACCCTAACCCTAACCCTAACCCTAACCCTAACCCTAACCCTAACCCTAACCCTAACCCTAACCCTAACCCTAACCCTAACCCTAACCCTAACCCTAACCCTAACCCTAACCCTAACCCTAACCCTAACCCTAACCCTAACCCTAAGTCCTACCGCAACCACCGCTAAGTCCTACCGCAACCACCGCTAAGTCCTACCGCAACCACTGCAACCACCGCTAAGTCCTACCGCAACCACTGCAACCACCGCTAAGTCCTACCGCAACCAGCGCTAAGTCCTACCGCAACCACTGCAACCACCGCTAAGTCCTACCGCAACCACTGCAACCACCGCTAAGTCCTACCGCAACCAGCGCTAAGTCCTACCGCAACCACTGCAACCACCGCTAAGTCCTACCGCAACCACTGCAACCACCTCTAAGTCCTACCGCAACCATTGCAACCACCGCTAAGTCCTACCGCAACCACCGCTAAGTCCTACCGCAACCACTGCAACCACCGCTAAGTCCTACCGCAACCACCGCTAAGTCCTACCGCAACCACTGCAACCACCGCTAAGTCCTACCGCAACCACTGCAACCACCGCTAAGTCCTACCGCAACCACTGCAACCACCGCTAAGTCCTACCGCAACCACTGCAACCACCGCTAAGTCCTACCGCAACCACTGCAACCACCGCTAAGTCCTACCGCAACCACTGCAACCACCGCTAAGTCCTACCGCAACCACTGCAACCACCGCTAAGTCCTACCGCAACCACTGCAACCACCGCTAAGTCCTACCGCAACCACTGCAACCACCGCTAAGTCCTACCGCAACCACTGCAACCACCGCTAAGTCCTACCGCAACCACTGCAACCAGCGCTAAGTCCTACCGCAACCACTGCAACCAGCGCTAAGTCCTACCGCAACCACTGCAACCACCGCTAAGTCCTACCGCAACCACTGCAACCACCGCTAAGTCCTACCGCAACCACTGCAACCACCGCTAAGTCCTACCGCAACCACTGCAACCACCGCTAAGTCCTACCGCAACCACTGCAACCACCGCTAAGTCCTACCGCAACCACTGCAACCACCGCTAAGTCCTACCGCAACCACTGCAACCACCGCTAAGTCCTACCGCAACCACTGCAACCACCGCTAAGTCCTACCGCAACCACCGCTAAGTCCTACCGCAACCACTGCAACCACCGCTAAGTCCTACCGCAACCACTGCAACCACCGCTAAGTCCTACCGCAACCACCGCTAAGTCCTACCGCAACCACTGCAACCACCGCTAAGTCCTACCGCAACCACCGCTAAGTCCTACCGCAACCACTGCAACCACCGCTAAGTCCTACCGCAACCACTGCAACCACCGCTAAGTCCTACCGCAACCACTGCAACCAGCGCTAAGTCCTACCGCAACCACTGCAACCACCGCTAAGTCCTACCGCAACCACTGCAACCACCGCTAAGTCCTACCGCAACCACCGCTAAGTCCTACCGCAACCACTGCAACCACCGCTAAGTCCTACCGCAACCACCGCTAAGTCCTACCGCAACCACTTCAACCACCGCTAAGTCCTACCGCAACCACCGCTAAGTCCTACCGCAACCACTGCAACCACCGCTAAGTCCTACCGCAACCACTGCAACTACCGCTAAGTCCTACCGCAACCACTGCAACCACCGCTAAGTCCTACCGCAACCAGCGCTAAGTCCTACCGCAACCACTGCAACCACCGCTAAGTCCTACCGCAACCACCGCTAAGTCCTACCGCAACCACTGCAACCACCGCTAAGTCCTACCGCAACCACTGCAACTACCGCTAAGTCCTACCGCAACCACTGCAACCACCGCTAAGTCCTACCGCAACCACCGCTAAGTCCTACCGCAACCACTGCAACCACCGCTAAGTCCTACCGCAACCACTGCAACCAGCGCTAAGTCCTACCGCAACCACTGCAACCAGCGCTAAGTCCTACCGCAACCACTGCAACCAGCGCTAAGTCCTACCGCAACCACTGCAACCAGCGCTAAGTCCTACCGCAACCACTGCAACCACCGCTAAGTCCTACCGCAACCACCGCTAAGTCCTACCGCAACCACTGCAACCACCGCTAAGTCCTACCGCAACCACCGCTAAGTCCTACCGCAACCACTGCAACCACTGCTAAGTCCTACCGCAACCACCGCTAAGTCCTACCGCAACCACCGCTAAGTCCTACCGCAACCACTGCAACCACCGCTAAGTCCTACCGCAACCACTGCAACCACCGCTAAGTCCTACCGCAACCACCGCTAAGTCCTACCGCAACCACTGCAACCACCGCTAAGTCCTACCGCAACCACCGCTAAGTCCTACCGCAACCACTGCTAAGTCCTACCGCAACCACTGCAACCACTGCTAAGTCCTACCGCAACCACTGCAACCACCGCTAAGTCCTACTGCAACGAACTAGACACTCAATTCTAATGCAACCAACTGCAACCTCTAAGTCCTACCCCAACTAACTAGGCACTAAGTCCAACTAGAGCCTAAATCTAACCACACTAGCCCCACACTTACCTGTCACACCTACCTTGTATGCTGAGATGCTCCTGGTGCAGAAAATGCAACACAACACTCAGTTCTGTGTGACAAATATTCCTTTATTGCATAGTGAGCAATGTTTAGTGCATGCTGTGATATCACAGAGTAGTGCAAACAATACACATCAATATACAGAGCACACACATGGGCACGATACAAGGCGCACTTTACAGGTACAGCATACACAGCGTCTGCATCAGTACAAGTTACAACCACAGCAAATACAAATACAGACTGGGTTCCAGACATCGTTTTGTCATACAAAGACTCAGAGCGGGTCTGAGAAATGGTTACAGCCACAGCGTACACAGCATCAGAGCGGGGCCCACAAATTGTACAGAGCATCAGAGCGGGGCCCACAAATTGTACAGAGCATGAGAGCGGGGCCCACAAATGGTACAGAGCATGAGAGCGGGTCCCAGACAGCGCCGTCACTGTACACAGCATCAGAGCGGGGCCCACAAATTGTACAGAGCATGAGAGCGGGTCCCAGACAGCGTCGTCACTGTACACAGCATCAGAGCGGGGCCACAAATGGTACAGAGCATCAGAGCGGGTCCCAGACATGTTTTACAGCCATAGTGTATACAGACAGTCCAGAACTCACTTTATATACATAATCCGTATCAGACCGACTAGACAAGGGTCACGAGGCCTCAGTATCATTTGGGTACACAAACACCGCGTTCTGCACGCAATCCACATACCCGATATACAAAAAACCAAACGGTTGCCTTAATTGGGCGCATGGAATCAAAGGACCACGGCCACATCAAAAACAACACGGACCTCAGGGCGTCCGGGACAGAACTCGAGTCTCACAGTGGCCGCAAACCGGCACGAGTCTCAAAGTGGCCGGGAAGGAGCAAAAGGTCTCCGACCAACGGCCGTGCGTTGGTTACGAGGTTGGGTTAGCCTACTCTACAAGGAAAAACTGAGCAAAGCTAACCCAACCCCGTAAGCAAGGCCTAACTCAATTTGAAATTTAATTTGTCAATTTAGTTCAAGCCAATTACTCAAATTAAACTCAATTTGGAACAGGCAAAAATCATGGCCGGCGCTGAAATCAGCGCTCATCTTGGACTGGCCGCAAACCGGCACGAGTCTCAGAGTGGCCGGGAAGGAGCAAAAGGTCTCCGACCAACGGCCGTGCGTTGGTTACGGGGTTGGGTTAGCCTACTCTACAAGGAAAAACTGAGCAAAGCTAACCCAACCCCGTAAGCAAGGCCTAACTCAATTCAATTTGGGAGAGGCAAAAGCCCCTGCTGCGCTGAAATCAGCGCTCATCGTGGACTGGCCGCAAACCGGCACGAGTCTCAATCCAATCGGAAAGGAGTGCAAAAGGACTCTGTGAGATGGGGGTGTTGGTTATGGGGTTGGATTAGCCTGCTGGACAAGCAAACTCAGAGCAAAGTTAAACCGACCCCATAAGCAATGGCTAAAGTCAATTTGGAAGTGGCAAAAATTGCTGCGTGAGCAGAAATCAGCATCCGTCTCAGTGTGACCGCAAACCGGCACGAGTCTCAAAGTGGCCGGGAAGGAGCAAAAGGTCTCCGACCAACGGCCGTGCGTTGGTTACGAGGTTGGGTTAGCCTACTCTACAAGGAAAAACTGAGTAAAGCTAACCCAACCCCGTAAGCAAGGCCTAACTCAATTCAATTTGGGAGAGGCAAAAGCCCCTGCTGCGCTGAAATCAGCGCCCATCTCCAATTGGCCGCAAACCGGCACGAGTCTCAATCCAATGGGAAAGGAGTGCAAAAGGACTCCTTGCTAACTCTGGGTGTTGGTTACGGGTTTGGGTCGGCCTGCTGGACAAGCAAACTCAGAGCAAAGCTAACCCGACCCCGTAAGCGAGGCAAAGTACTGGACACGATGAGCCATGGGATTCTCCAGGAGATAAGTACAGGGGGGTGCTGGGACGGGGACAATATTGGCTGCGTAAAGAACAAGTGCCATGGCCGCGCCCATAGGGTGGGACTATAACCAGGGTCATGTCCCAAGTGGAATTGGGGCATGTCCAAAATCTTTATTGATGATCTGGGTGAGGGACACAGTGCACCTGCGCAAGTCTGGAGATGGCGTCGCGGCAGAAGGAAACGTCGATCGACCGTAGAGGAGATGTGGACAGACGGACGTGGACGCGTTGGATCGCCGGGCTGAGGACGATGAAACGAAGTACAATCGATGTGAGTGCTGCATCCCACACGGTGTGCTTACAACTGCAGGTGACGCTATGGGCCGGAACTGAGCGGTGCTGAAGAGACCTCCACCTGTAACAACAAGAGACATCATTTAGAAAGAGACATTGGTAACTCTACGAACACACAGACGCAAGTAGAGCTCGCCGTCAGCCCGGCCCTGTAAACGGTGCAAGAGTCAGGTTAGCATTATTACAGAGAACTTTTAGAGCTGTTTGAGATATGACTTTGAAGGTCAGAGATGGTCACAGTGCACAACTGAGGTGTAGAGCTCTGTCACTATGCCTGTACTGCTGTATGGTTCTTAGGTTACAACTACACATGCACACACACACGCACACTCTACTTCTACGCTACGGTGACCCAGGTTGAAATCCGGGGCACAAAGTGATGCAGTACAACACAACGGGAGAACCATCTTCTAGAAACGCAGTAATTTATTCATAAATAAACATTAGTGCACAAACATTGTCCTTACCTCTTAAGGCCGCTGGGCAGCAAAGTGCCATTCCAGGAGTTGCAGCTTACCGTTTCTCACCGAGTCTGTGAAGAACAATGGATCCCTCCGTGCGGTTTTTGCGGCGCAGTTCTCCGCTCCCACCTGCGGAACGCAACAAAGAGTGAGTGCGCTGTTCAGAACCACGGGGGCTGCACTGTGTGTGCTGCTAAAGATGCCTGAGGCCAAGAGACATGGTGACACAAAGGACTTCGGTGATCAGAGGCAATTGGGAGTGCGGGAATGTCTCCCATCAGAGACATTGGGAACTCCAATCAGAGTTACTGGAGGGTTGGGCGTTACCATCACCGTTGGGTTGGATGGTTCTTAATGGGGTTAATACAGTAATCAATAGGAAATGGACAGTTAGGGTTAGTATTACAGGTACAGTGTGCATTAATACAATTATCTTTAGAGCTCCCATTAAGCTTGGGGTTCAAATCAGCATTAAAAATGAAGCTGCCACCCAACCAAACCCAGTGAAGCAAAGGCAAGCAAGAACCCAGGGCAGGCAAAAGCAAGGTGAAATCCCAAGAGAAAAAACAAAGAAAAGGAAATGAGAAGAGGCAGGGCATGCAAACTCAAGAACATCTCAGGAAAAGACAATGGGATAAAGGCAAAGGCGAGGAGAACTGTGCAGGGAATGGCGAGGGGAAAACAGGAGGAAACAGAACGGCACGAGGAGAAGGGCCACAGCAGCACCACGAGAACAGTGCCAGGAGAAGGGCGTGCACAGCATCACAGGGAAAGCCAAGGCAAAACAAAGGGCAAAGGCAGCAATAACAACACAGAGCCAGAGCAACACAAAGAGAAAACAAGGGAACAGTGCAAAAACCCAAGAAGGAGAAAGGGAGGGAGGGAACGGCGCAAAAACCCAAGAAGGAGAAAGGGAGGGAGGGAACGGCGCAAAAACCCAAGAAGGAGAAAGGGAGGGAGGGAACGGCGCAAAAACCCAAGAAGGAGAAAGGGAGGGAGGGAACGGCGCAAAAACCCAAGAAGGAGAAAGGGAGGGAGGGAACGGCGCAAAAACCCAAGAAGGAGAAAGGGAGGGAGGGAACGGCGCAAAAAAGAGAAAGCACTATGGGGGTCAAGAGTACAGTGCCAAGAGAAGGCCCCGAGCTGGACCAAGAGAATGGCACAATGACAAGGCCCCAGCAAAACTAACGGCGAACACAAGAAGAACACTGCAGGGAAAGCCATGGCAAGGAAGGGGAATGATGCAGGAAATGCATCTAAGAGGCCAAGAGAATGATGCCAAGAGAGGGCCTGGAAATGGGCCAAGAAAACAGCACATAAAGGCCCAGGCAGAGACAAAAGCAAAGGGTGAGGAAGGGGAACGGCGCAGGGAAAGCAATGGGGGGCAGAGAACGATGCCAAGAGGAGGTCAGGGCAGAACTTAGGGCAAACACAAGGAGAACACTGCAGGGAAAGGCAAAGAGCAAGGAGAAGAAACAGGGAAAGGTGCAGGGAAAAGCAAAGGGGAAAGGCAAAGAAAACACCACAGGGAAAGCTAAGGGGTAAAGACAAAGAAAACAGCCAGAAGGAAACAGGCAGGCAGCTCTGGGTACCCTACAGCACTGGAACAAGCTCTGGGAGCACGGCACGGCACAATGGGCAATCGCCTGTGGGTGTGCACAGCCCTTACCTGATTGGGAGAACAGTTACCGGTCAGCACAGTCCGGTTCCAGAACAATCCAGGAAATGCAGCTTCCCATTCCTCGCCGCTTCCGCGTTCCATCCCCAGGAGTGCTGCAGCTCCCCATGGTCGCCTGCTGGACACAGAACAACAATGAAGGCACTGTCCCACACATACAGGACAATGTCTCTTACACAAACACGCACAGCAGTGCTCCTTGCCCAGAGCAACGTGGTTGCACCCTGTGCACAATGCTGCTCACCAGGAGCAGTGCTGCAGCTGTAACAGCACAAGGAGAAGGTTCAGTGCTCAGTTTTATTGCTTGTCCCCTCTGATGACTGCTCATCGCACAGCCCTCAGCTGCTTTAGTTTGGGATATGGGGACTGGGGAAGCAATGCCGCCCACCCCCCACCGTGAGCCGAGATCAGGTACCGAACCGCCTGGGGAACCGGAGCATCCCAAAGTCTACGGGTCCCGATGAGACGTATCCTGGAGTCCTGAGGAACGAGCTGATGGAGTCGCAGAGCTGCTCTCAATGGTGTTTGAAGTCAGAGCAATCAGGTGAAGTCCCTGGTGAGAAGAATAAAGGCAGCATTACACCTCTTACGAAAACACAGACAAAGGATAACCCCAGGAACCACCGACCCCTCAATCTCACTTCTGTGCTGGGAAAGATGGTGCAGCGGATCCTCAGAGAAGCGCTGCTGAGACACGTGGAAGGTCAGGATGCGATATGGGAGAACCTACAAGTCTGCCTGCTGACAGCTCCCAGGAAACTCACCGAGTGCTCCTGTTGGTGCGATCCCCGGGCTCTACTGCACCTACAGTGGAACAGCTCCATCCCAGCGTGCGGGGCTCTGAGGAATTACCTTCTGTGGGCCGCCTAGTCCCGCAGCTGCACAGCTCCCTTCAAAATAGGGCCTGGGAGATGGGAGGGAGAGGGGTGGGGGCAGCAGGGATACAGAGGCTCAGTAGAGTCAGGAAGCGCAGGGTCTTGATGCTGACTGCTGTAGGCCGAGGTCCGGCTGCTGGACTCTGGCTGCAGTGCTCCAGGCAAGCGGTGTTATTGGAGGATCTAGATGTTGTTAAATAGGGTTAACAGAGATAAGTAGGAAAAAGACAATTAGCATTGGGTTCAGGGTTACACTGCACGATTACAATTACCTTTAGAGCTCCCATTAAGATTACAGTTCAGGTGATGATTAAAATCAAAGCTACCTCCAACGCATCCCAGGGAGGCAAAGGTAAGCTGAACACCCAGGCAAGGAAAAACCAAAGTGAAATCCCAGAGAGAGATGAAGCAAAAGAAAGACAAGGAGAATGGTGCAGGGAAAGGCAAGGGAAGAACAAAGGAGAACAGCACAGGGAACGCCCTGGGGATGAAAGGGGAACGGCGCAAGGACTGCACTACGGGGCCAAGAGAGCAGTGCAAAGAAAAGGGCCAGAGCTAGGCCAAAGGAAGGAGAAGAACCAGGGAAAGACACAGCAAAGATGAGGGCAAGGAGAATGGCACGAGGAATGCACTAAAGCCCAGGGCATGGAAGGGGAACGGTGCAAGGAATGCACTACAGGGACAACAGAGCGACGCCAAATGAAGGCCCAGAGCTGGGACGAGAGAACGGCACTAAAAAGCCCAGGGAAAGGGCAAAAGACAATGAGGAGAAACAGAGAAAGCCCAGGGAACGCGCTATGGGGCAAAGAGAGCGACGCCAAAAGGCCCAGAGCTGGGATGAGAGAATGGCACTAAAATGCCCAGGGAAAAGGCAAAGGACAAGGAGGAGAAGCAGGGAAAGCACAGGGCATGGAAGGGGAACAGTGCAAGGAATGCACTACAGGAACAACAGAGCGACGCCAAAAGGCCCAGAGCTGGGATGAGAGAATGGCACTAAAATGCCCAGGGAAACGGCAAAAGACAAGGAGGAGAAGCAGGGAAAGCACAGGGCATGGAAGGGAAACAGTGCAAGGAATGCACTCAGGGGCCAAGAGAACGATGCCAGGAGAAAGACCGAGCAAAAGTAAGGAGGCAGCACAAAGAGAAGAAGAACAAGGCAAAGAAACACAAGGGAAAGGGCAAGTACAAAACCCAGAAGAAAATGAAAAGGACAGGCAGCTTTTGGGTACCCTAAAGCACAGGGAAAAGCTCTGGGAGGACTACATTGTGCGATACTAGGTGATAGAAAAGCAGCAGTGAGTGTGTGCTGTCCTTACCTGTGTGGGTGACCAGTTACCAGTCAGCAGAGTCCGGTTCTGAGCCATCCCAGCAGATGCAGCTTTGGTTTCCTCACTGCTTTCGTGGAGCACCCCACGTTCCTCAGTGCAGCTCCCCATGGCCACCTGTTGGACACAGAACAGCAATGAAGGCACTGCCCCACACATACAGAGCAGCACCTCTTACACAAACGCGCTCCTCTGAGAAGGGAGCACTTGTAACCCCATTTCATCTCTTACCACGGCCAGCAAAAAACCTTCCTGCATACGAGTGATGCACCAACGAGGGGTTCACGGTGTTCCTTTTCCTGCTCTGCAGATCCCACAATACTTACACCATCAATTAGAGGAGTCCCAGCAAGCCTTAACCACCACTGAGCTGTAAAAACAGATCAGAGCAAAGAAACAAAACATAATTCATTATGTGATAACGAGTCACAAAATGCCTCTAAACAATACTCCACCTGAGCTGATGTAGAGCACCATTTACCACAGGCTGGGATGATGCAGGAGCAGACAAAGTTCAGAACCCCAGGGGGGAGATGATGAGATGAAAACTGTAAAGGAAGAAACAAAGGCTTAACCAGAAAAAAAAAAAAAAGCTTAAGAAAGAAGCACAAAAAACATTGTGAGAATACTGAACCCCTTTACAGAAAAGGGCATAAGCTCCAGGCATCCCCAGAGCTGCAGTGCTCCATCGGCTGAGCAGCGTCACCCTGGGGCCGATTGAAGCACTCCAGAAGTGAGGCAGTGGTGAAAGAACAGAATAAACAGCAGCTCCTCCATCACCAGTTCAGAGAAAAGGAAATAACCCCAGCACCTCCCTTACAGAAAAAAGGAAGGGCATAGAGAGAACACAGAGAGCAAACACAGCCCCTTTAAACCAGAATCAGAGCCCCAGAACAACAAAGAGCATAAAAAATGACAAAAAGCATAAACCAGAAGCAAAACAGAAACCACTGACCTTATTCCAAGGAACAGCACTCACACAGAGACTCCATAGGGAGCAGCTCCAGGCTGAGATGCTGCCCCTGCGGCTGCCGGCCCTTAAATGAGGGCAGGGGGGGGTGGAGCCAGGGATCTCCTCCAATCCCCTCCCACGGCTCAACTGCTCCCACCTGTGCTCCCAGGGCTGGCCACGCCCCCTCACCAGGTGCTCCATCACAGCTCGGGCTGTGACTGACAGTTCCCACACAGGTGTAAGTAATGACTGACAGTTCCCATACATGTGTGAATGAACTAAAATAAACCGGCAGGGGGGGATGATCGACGGATGAGCTCCCGCATTACTGCCCCAGTGTCCCCACATCCCCCACTGCTCCACGATGTCTCTACAACATCCGCAATGTCTCCCCAATGTCCACAGTGTCCCCGCATCCCCCAGGGGCACATCCCCGGTGCCCATCAATTGTGGGGAGGTGGTGGTGACAGCAGGGACAGAGGTGGGGACACCGCTGTGCCATGTCGGCCACCCCGTGCTGTGCACCATCGCCACGGTGAGGTCATGGTGGTACATGAGGGCACAGAGGGGACACGGAGACATGGGGGGACGTGGGGCGCACGTGGCAACATAGGAGACAGGGGACACAGCGCTGGACTGTCCCTGAAGATGCTGGTGGAGGTGACACCGAAGGTGACACAGAACCACTCATGGGGCACTGCACTGCAGTTGGGGGTCAGAGTAAGCAGGTGGGACCAGAGGGACATGGGGGAACGGGGGGGATACAGCAGGGATGGGGGCTGGGGAGGGATGGAGGGACAGGGGTACAGCAGGGGGATTGGAGGACAGGGGGACAGTGTGGGGTGACAGCAGCAGTGATGTTGGGGTAATGCTGGGGGAGTGACACCAGGGAGTGACAGTGGGGGTGAAATTGGGGTGACACCAGGGAGTGACGCTGAGATGGCATTTGGGTGATGAGGAGTGACACTGGGGGGCGATGTTGGGGTGACGCTGTTGGGTGACGCTGTAGTGATGATGCTGGGGTGATGCTGTTGGGATGATGTTGGGGTGACGCTGTTGGGATGATGTTGGGGTGACACTGTAGTGGTAATGCAGTGCTGATGCTTTAGTGATGATGCTAGAGTGGCACTGTTGGAGTGATGTTGGGGTGACACTGTATTGGTGATGTTTGGGTGACGCTGCAGTGGTGATGTTGGGGTGATGCTGTTGTAGTGACGCTGTTGGGGTGATGTGGAAATGACGCTGTAGTGGTGATGTGGGGGTGACGCTGGGGGTGCAGTGGAAATGCTGTGAAACTTGGAGCAGAGATGGCGCATGTGGTGGGGGGCGGGGCCAAACCGGGGGAGCTCAGGTGTTTGCAATGCTGCTGATGACAGAAAGGGGAGGGGCTTGGACCACCCCTTCCTCTCCCTCATTTAAAAGCAGGAAGTGGAGGTGAGCGGTTCTTCCTGGACCTCTGTACGTACCGGAGATCGTCCAAGGTAGGGTAGTTTTTGCTGATGGTGTTGTTTGATGCGGGGGAGATGCTGTTACTGGTGTTGATGATGGGGGGGAGATGCTGTTGCTGGCAGTGTTGATTGGGGGGAGATGCTGTTGCTGGTGTTGTTGATTGGGGTGGAGATGCTGTTGCTGGTGTTTCTGATCAGGGGGAGACGCTGTTCCTGGTGTTGGTTGCGAGGAGGAGACGCTGTTCCTGGTGTTGGTTGTGGTGGGAGGAGATGCTGTTCCTGGTGTTGGTTGTGGGGAAAAGATGCTGTTCCTGGTGTTGGTTGGGGGGGAGACGCTGTTCCTGGTGTTCATTGAGGAGGGGAGACACTGCTCCTGGTGTTGGTTGGGGGGAGATGCTGTTCCTGGTGTTGGTTGCGAGGAGGAGACGCTGTTCCTGGTGTTGGTTGAAGGGGGAGGAGACGCTGTTCCTAGTCTTGGTTGAGGGGGGAGGAGACGCTGTTCCTGGTGTTGGTTGGGCGGGGAGGAGACGCTGTTCCTGGTGTTGGTTGGGGGGGGAGGAGACGCTGTTCCTGGTGTTGGTTGGGGGGGGAGGAGACGCTGTTCCTGGTGTTGGTTGGGGGGGGAGGAGACGCTGTTCCTGGTGTTGGTTGGGGGGGGAGGAGACGCTGTTCCTGGTGTTGGTTGGGGGGGGAGGAGACGCTGTTCCTGGTGTTGGTTGGGGGGGGAGGAGACGCTGTTCCTGGTGTTGGTTGGGGGGGGAGGAGACGCTGTTCCTGGTGTTGGTTGGGGGGGGAGGAGACGCTGTTCCTGGTGTTGGTTGGGGGGGGAGGAGACGCTGTTCCTGGTGTTGGTTGGGGGGGGAGGAGACGCTGTTCCTGGTGTTGGTTGGGGGGGGAGATGCTGCTCCTGGTGGTATATTGTGGGGGTGGCACTGATGGGTGACACTGAGGGATGGTAATGAGGTGATATTGGGGGAGTCAATGGAGAGCGAAGTGTTGCAGTGATGTTGAGGTACCACTGATGTTTAACAGCAAGGTGTGATATGGGGGAGACGCTGCTGCGGACATGCCAGAGTGACACAGTGGCACTGGTGTGATGTTGGGAAGTGACACTGGGGGGGACTTAAAAGAGGGATGCTGGGAACATTTTTGGGGGCACTGTTTTGGGACGATGTAGGGTGTGGATGATGGGGTAATGCTGGGAGTGATGCCGGGCAGGGATGTTGGGGAGTGATGTTGGAGAACCACTGAGAGAGAAATCAGAGAGTAACAGTGGGGCGACATTTTGGGGTGACACTGTTGGGGGGGCTGCGTTGGGGACGCAAACCAAGACTTGTTGTGCGAGCAGGAGTTCCACTTGGGCTCCGTGTCCTGCGCTGGCCACGCAGATGCGGTGCAGCAATGGAACAAACCCTGCAGACCCTGGGGAGAAGCACAGCTGGAGAGAGGCAGCGGTGGGGGAGGGGCACAGTGCCCTTTGGGGCAGGGGACGCCCTGCTGGCACTGCCTGTCCCACCCCCCGCTGCCGGGTTCTGCTCTCTGCTTTCCGGCGCTTTGCCGCCTCCCGGGGGTCATAAAGCGATGGGGCACTGTGGGACTGCTATGGGCCACATCGAAAGGAGATGTGGGGTGACACTGTTGGGGGGTGACACACAGCAGTGACAATGGGGGGTTACGTTGTGGATTCAGTGGGGGCTGAAGTCAAGGAGTGACACTGGGGTGATGCTGGAAGATGACGCTGTTGGGGGACATTGTTTGCTGTCACTGGGGTGGTGTTGGGGTATCACTGGGGGTGAGATCAGGGAGTCAGACTGAGAGAAGACATGGAGGTGGGGGTGACGGTGGGGGTGGGAGACCAAGGGGTTGGGGGGTAGATGCTGTTGCTGGTGTTGTTGTTGGGGGGGAGATGCTGTTGCTGGTGTTGTTGTTGGGGGGAGATGCTGTTGCTGGTGTTGTTGTTGGGGGGAGATGCTGTTGCTGGTGTTGTTGTTGGGAGGGAGATGCTGTTGCTGGTGTTGTTGTTGGGGGGGAGATGCTGTTGCTGCTGTTGTTGTTGGGGGGAGATGCTGTTGCTGCTGTTGTTGTTGGGGGGGAGATGCTGTTGTTGGTGTTGTTGTTGGGGGGGAGATGCTGTTGCTGGTGTTGTTGATTGGGGTGGAGATGCTGTTGCTGGTGTTTCTGATCAGGGGGAGATGCTGTTCCTGGTGTTGGTTGCGAGGAGGAGACGCTGTTCCTGGTGTTGGTTGTGGTGGGAGGAGATGCTGTTCCTGGTGTTGGTTATGGGGGAAAGATGCTGTTCCTGGTGTTGGTTGGGGGGGAGACGCTGTTCCTGGTGTTCGTTGAGGAGGGGAGACACTGCTCCTGGTGTTGGTTGGGGGGGAGACGCTGTTCCTGGTGTTGGTTGGGCGGGGAGGAGACGCTGTTCCTGGTGTTGGTTGGGGGGGGAGGAGACGCTGTTCCTGGTGTTGGTTGCGAGGAGGAGACGCTGATCCTGGTGTTGGTTGAGGGGGGAGGAGACGCTGTTCCTGGTGTTGGTTGGGCGGGGAGGAGACGCTGTTCCTGGTGTTGGTTGGGGGGGAGGAGACGCTGTTCCTGGTGTTGGTTGGGGGGGGAGGAGACGCTGTTCCTGGTGTTGGTTGTGGGGGAGGGAGACGCTGTTCCTGGTGTTGGTTGGGGGGGGAGGAGACGCTGTTCCTGGTGTTGGTTGGGCGGGGAGGAGACGCTGTTCCTGGTGTTGGTTGGGGGGGGAGGAGACGCTGTTCCTGGTGTTGGTTGGGGGGAGAGGAGACGCTGTACCTGGTGTTGGTTGTGGGGGGAGGAGACGCTGTTCCGGGTGTTGGTTGGGGGGAGAGGAGACGCTGTTCCTGGTGTTGGTTGGGGGGGAGGAGACGCTGTTCCGGGTGTTGGTTGGGGGGAGAGGAGACGCTGTTCCTGGTGTTGGTTGGGGGGGGAGGAGACGCTGTTCCTGGTGTTGGTTGGGGGGGGAGGAGACGCTGTTCCTGGTGTTGGTTGGGGGGGGAGGAGACGCTGTTCCTGGTGTTGGTTGGGGGGGGAGGAGACGCTGTTCCTGGTGTTGGTTGGGGGGGGAGGAGACGCTGTTCCTGGTGTTGGTTGGGGGGGGAGGAGACGCTGTTCCTGGTGTTGGTTGGGGGGGGAGGAGACGCTGTTCCTGGTGTTGGTTGGGGGGGGAGATGCTGCTCCTGGTGGTATATTGTGGGGGTGGCACTGATGGGTGACACTGAGGGATGGTACTGAGGTGATATTGGGGGAGTCAATGGAGAGCGAAGTGTTGCAGTGATGTTGAGGTACCACTGATGTTTAACAGCAAGGTGTGATATGGGGGAGACGCTGCTGCGGACATGCCAGAGTGACACAGTGGCATTGGTGTGATGTTGGGAAGTGACACTGGGGGGGACTTAAAAGAGGGATGCTGGGAACATTTTTGGGGGCACTGTTTTGGGACGATGTGGGGTGTGGATGATGGGGTAATGCTGGGAGTGATGCCGGGCAGGGATGTTGGGGAGTGATGTTGGAGAACCACTGAGAGAGAAATCAGAGAGTAACAGTGGGGCGACATTTTGGGGTGACACTGTTGGGGGGGGCTGCGTTGGGGACGCAAACCAAGACTTGTTGTGCGAGCAGGAGTTCCACTTGGGCTCCGTGTCCTGCGCTGGCCACGCAGATGCGGTGCAGCAATGGAACAAACCCTGCAGACCCTGGGGAGAAGCACAGCTGGAGAGAGGCAGCGGTGGGGGAGGGGCACAGTGCCCTTTGGGGCAGGGGACGCCCTGCTGGCACTGCCTGTCCCACCCCCCGCTGCCGTGTTCTGCTCTCTGCTTTCCGGCGCTTTGCCGCCTCCCGGGGGTCATAAAGCGATGGGGCACTGTGGGACTGCTATGGGTCACATCGAGGGGAGATGTGGGGTGACACTGTTGGGGGGTGACACACAGCAGTGACATTGGGGAGTTACATTGGGGTATCAGTGGGGGCTGAAGTCATGGAGTGACACTGGGGTGATGCTGGAAGATGACGCTGTTGGGGGACATTGTTTGCTGTCACTGGGGTGGTGTTGGGGTATCACTGGGGGTGAGATCAGGGAGTCAGACTGAGAGAAGACATGGAGGTGGGGGTGACGGTGGGGGTGGGAGACCAAGGGGTTGGGGGGTAGATGCTGTTGCTGGTGTTGTTGTTGGGGGGGAGATGCTGTTGCTGGTGTTGTTGTTGGGGGGAGATGCTGTTGCTGGTGTTGTTGTTGGGGGGAGATGCTGTTGCTGGTGTTGTTGTTGGGGGGGAGATGCTGTTGCTGGTGTTGTTGTTGGGGGGGAGATGCTGTTGTTGGTGTTGTTGTTGGGGGGAGATGCTGTTGCTGCTGTTGTTGTTGGGGGGGAGATGCTGTTGTTGGTGTTGTTGTTGGGGGGGAGATGCTGTTGCTGGTGTTGTTGATTGGGGTGGAGATGCTGTTGCTGGTGTTTCTGATCAGGGGGAGACGCTGTTCCTGGTGTTGGTTGTGGTGGGAGGAGATGCTGTTCCTGGTGTTGGTTGTGGGGGAAAGATGCTGTTCCTGGTGTTGGTTGGGGGGGAGACGCTGTTCCTGGTGTTCGTTGAGGAGGGGAGACACTGCTCCTGGTGTTGGTTGGGGGGGAGATGCTGTTCCTGGTGTTGGTTGCGAGGAGGAGACGCTGTTCCTGGTGTTGGTTGAGGGGGGAGGAGACGCTGTTCCTGGTGTTGGTTGGGGGGGGAGGAGACGCTGTTCCTGGTGTTGGTTGGGGGGGGAGGAGACGCTGTTCCTGGTGTTGGTTGGGGGGAGAGGAGACGCTGTACCTGGTGTTGGTTGTGGGGGGAGGAGACGCTGTTCCGGGTGTTGGTTGGGGGGAGAGGAGACGCTGTTCCTGGTGTTGGTTGGGGGGGAGGAGACGCTGTTCCTGGTGTTGGTTGGGGGGGGAGGAGACGCTGTTCCTGGTGTTGGTTGTGGGGGAAAGATGCTGTTCCTGGTGTTGGTTGGGGGGGAGGAGACGCTGTTCCTGGTGTTGGTTGGGGGGGGAGGAGACGCTGTTCCTGGTGTTGGTTGGGGGGGGAGGAGACGCTGTTCCTGGTGTTGGTTGGGGGGGGAGGAGACGCTGTTCCTGGTGTTGGTTGTGGGGGAAAGATGCTGTTCCTGGTGTTGGTTGGGGGGGAGGAGACGCTGTTCCTGGTGTTGGTTGGGGGGGGAGGAGACGCTGTTCCTGGTGTTGGTTGGGGGGGGAGGAGACGCTGTTCCTGGTGTTGGTTGGGGGGGGAGGAGACGCTGTTCCTGGTGTTGGTTGGGGGGGAGGAGACGCTGTTCCTGGTGTTGGTTGGGGGGGGAGGAGACGCTGTTCCTGGTGTTGGTTGGGGGGGGAGGAGACGCTGTTCCTGGTGTTGGTTGTGGGGGGAGGAGACGCTGTTCCTGGTGTTGGTTGGGGGGGGAGGAGACGCTGTTCCTGGTGTTGGTTGGGGGGGGAGGAGACGCTGTTCCTGGTGTTGGTTGGGGGGGGAGGAGACGCTGTTCCTGGTGTTGGTTGGGGGGGGAGGAGACGCTGTTCCTGGTGTTGGTTGGGCGGGGAGGAGACGCTGTTCCTGGTGTTGGTTGGGGGGGGAGGAGACGCTGTTCCTGGTGTTGGTTGGGGGGGGAGGAGACGCTGTTCCTGGTGTTGGTTGGGGGGGGAGGAGACGCTGTTCCTGGTGTTGGTTGGGGGGGGAGGAGACGCTGTTCCTGGTGTTGGTTGGGGGGGGAGGAGACGCTGTTCCTGGTGTTGGTTGGGGGGGGAGATGCTGCTCCTGGTGGTATTTTTGTGGGGGTGGCACTGATGGGTGACACTGAGGGATGGTACTGAGGTGATATTGGGGGAGTCAATGGAGAGCGAAGTGTTGCAGTGATGTTGAGGTACCACTGATGTTTAACAGCAAGGTGTGATATGGGGGTGACGCTGCTGCGGACATGCCAGAGTGACACAGTGGCATTGGTGTGATGTTGGGAAGTGACACTGGGGGGGACGTAAAAGAGGGATGCTGGGAACATTTTTGGGGGCACTGTTTTGGGACGATGTGGGGTGTGGATGATGGGGTAATGCTGGGAGTGATGCCGGGCAGGGATGTTGGGGAGTGATGTTGGAGAACCACTGAGAGAGAAATCAGAGAGTAACAGTGGGGCGACATTTTGGGGTGACACTGTTGGGGGGGCTGCGTTGGGGATGCAAACCAAGACTTGTTGTGCGAGCAGGAGTTCCACTTGGGCTCCGTGTCCTGCGCTGGCCACGCAGATGCGGTGCAGCAATGGAACAAACCCTGCAGACCCTGGGGAGAAGCACAGCTGGAGAGAGGCAGTGGTGGGGGAGGGGCACAGTGCCCTTTGGTGCAGGGGACGCCCTGCTGGCACTGCCTGTCCCACCCCCCGCTGCCGGGTTCTGCTCTCTGCTTTCCGGCGCTTTGCCGCCTCCCGGGGGTCATAAAGCGATGGGGCACTGTGGGACTGCTATGGGCCACATCGAGGGGAGATGTGGGGTGACTGTGTTGAGGGGTGACACACAGCAGTGACAATGGGGGGTTATGTTGTGGATTCAGTGGGGGCTGAAGTCAAGGAGTGACACTGGGGTGATGCTGGAAGATGACGCTGTTGGGGGACATTGTTTGCTGTCACTGGGGTGGTGTTGGGGTATCACTGGGGGTGAGATCAGGGAGTCAGACTGAGAGAAGACATGGAGGTGGGGGTGACGGTGGGGGTGGGAGACCAAGGAGTTGGGGGGTAGATGCTGTTGCTGGTGTTGTTGTTGGGGGGGAGATGCTGTTGCTGGTGTTGTTGTTGGGGGGGAGATGCTGTTGCTGGTGTTGTTGTTGGGGGGAGATGCTGTTGCTGGTGTTGTTGTTGGGGGGAGATGCTGTTGCTGGTGTTGTTGTTGGGAGGGAGATGCTGTTGCTGGTGTTGTTGTTGGGGGGGAGATGCTGTTGCTGGTGTTGTTGTTGGGGGTAGATGCTGTTGCTGCTGTTGTTGTTGGGGGGGAGATGCTGTTGTTGGTGTTGTTGTTGGGGGGGAGATGCTGTTGCTGATGTTGTTGATTGGGGTGGAGATGCTGTTGCTGGTGTTTCTGATCAGGGGGAGACGCTGTTCCTGGTGTTGGTTGCGAGGAGGAGACGCTGTTCCTGGTGTTGGTTGTGGTGGGAGGAGATGCTGTTCCTGGTGTTGGTTATGGGGGAAAGATGCTGTTCCTGGTGTTGGTTGGGGGGGAGACGCTGTTCCTGGTGTTCGTTGAGGAGGGGAGACACTGCTCCTGGTGTTGGTTGGGGGGGAGATGCTGTTCCTGGTGTTGGTTGCGAGGAGGAGACGCTGTTCCTGGTGTTGGTTGAGGGGGGAGGAGACGCTGTTCCTGGTGTTGGTTGGGCGGGGAGGAGACGCTGTTCCTGGTGTTGGTTGGGGGGGGAGGAGACGCTGTACCTGGTGTTGGTTGGGGGGAGAGGAGACGCTGTACCTGGTGTTGGTTGTGGGGGGAGGAGACGCTGTTCCGGGTGTTGGTTGGGGGGAGAGGAGACGCTGTTCCTGGTGTTGGCTGGGGGGGAGGAGACGCTGTTCCTGGTGTTGGTTGGGGGGGGAGGAGACGCTGTTCCTGGTGTTGGTTGGGGGGGGAGGAGACGCTGTTCCGGGTGTTGGTTGGGGGGAGAGGAGACGCTGTACCTGGTGTTGGTTGTTGGGGGAGGAGACGCTGTTCCGGGTGTTGGTTGGGGGGAGAGGAGACGCTGTTCCTGGTGTTGGTTGGGGGGGGAGGAGACGCTGTTCCTGGTGTTGGTTGGGGGGGGAGGAGACGCTGTTCCTGGTGTTGGTTGGGGGGGGAGGAGACGCTGTTCCTGGTGTTGGTTGGGGGGGGAGGAGACGCTGTTCCTGGTGTTGGTTGGGGGGGGGAGGAGATGCTGTTCCTGGTGTTGGTTGGGGGGGGAGGAGACGCTGTTCCTGGTGTTGGTTGGGGGGAGAGGAGACGCTGTTCCTGGTGTTGGTTAGGGGGGGAGGAGACGCTGTTCCTGGTGTTGGTTGGGGGGGGAGATGCTGCTCCTGGTGGTATTTTTGTGGGGGTGGCACTGATGGGTGACACTGAGGGATGGTACTGAGGTGATATTGGGGGAGTCAATGGAGAGCGAAGTGTTGCAGTGATGTTGAGGTACCACTGATGTTTAACAGCAAGGTGTGATATGGGGGAGACGCTGCTGCGGACATGCCAGAGTGACACAGTGGCATTGGTGTGATGTTGGGAAGTGACACTGGGGGGGACGTAAAAGAGGGATGCTGGGAACATTTTTGGGGGCACTGTTTTGGGACGATGTGGGGTGTGGATGATGGGGTAATGCTGGGAGTGATGCCGGGCAGGGATGTTGGGGAGTGATGTTGGAGAACCACTGAGAGAGAAATCAGAGAGTAACAGTGGGGCGACATTTTGGGGTGACACTGTTGGGGGGGGCTGCGTTGGGGACGCAAACCAAGACTTGTTGTGCGAGCAGGAGTTCCACTTGGGCTCCGTGTCCTGCGCTGGCCACGCAGATGCGGTGCAGCAATGGAACAAACCCTGCAGACCCTGGGGAGAAGCACAGCTGGAGAGAGGCAGCGGTGGGGGAGGGGCACAGTGCCCTTTGGTGCAGGGGACGCCCTGCTGGCACTGCCTGTCCCACCCCCCGCTGCCGGGTTCTGCTCTCTCCTTGCCGGCGCTTTGCCGTCTCTCTAGGATCTTAAAGTAATGCTGCACTGTGGGACTGCGATGGGTCACATCAAGAGAGATGCTAGGGGAGATGTGGGGTGATACTATTGGGAGGGTGACATAGTGCAGTGACATCGGGGGGTTTTGTTGGGGTATCAGTGGGGGCTGAAGTCAAGGAGTGACACAGGGATGATGATGGAAGATGACGTAGTAGGGGAGACATTGTTTGCGATGACAGGTGATGTTGAGGTATCACTGGGGGTGAGATCAGGGAGTCAAACTGAGAATAGGCATGGAGGTGGGGGTCGGAGACCAAGAGGTTGGGGGGGAGATGCTGTTGCTGGCAGTGTTGGTTGGGAGAGGAGATGGTGTTGCTGGTGTTGGTTGCGAGGAGGAGACGCTGTTCCTGGTGTTGGTTGTGGGGAGAAGATGCAGTTCCTGGGGTTGTTGTTGGGGGGGAGATGCTTTTGCTGGTGTTGTTGTTGGGGGGGAGATGCTGTTGCTGGTGTTGTTGTTGGGGGGGGAGATGCTGTTGCTGGTGTTGTTGTTGGGGGGGAGATGCTGTTGCTGGTGTTGTTGTTGGGGGGGAGATGCTGTTGCTGGTGTTGTTGTTGGGGGGGAGATGCTGTTGCTGGTGTTGTTGTTGGGGGGGAGATGCTGTTGCTGGTGTTGTTGTTGGGGGGGAGATGCTGTTGCTGGTGTTGTTGTTGGGGGGGAAAAGTCTGTTGCTGCTGTTGTTGTTGGGGGGGAGAAGCTGTTGCTGTAGTTGTTGGGGGGGGAGATGCTGTTGCTGCTGTTGTTGGGGGGAGATTCTGTTGCTGGTGTTGTTGTTGGGGGGGAGATGCTGTTGCTGGTGTTGTTGTTGGGGGGGACATGCTGTTACTGGTGTTGTTGTTGGGGGGGAGATGCTGTTGCTGGTGTTGTTGTTGGAGGGGAGATGCTGTTGCTGGTGTTGTTGTTGGGGGGAGATGCTGTTGTTGGTGTTGCTGTTGGAGGGGAGATGCTGTTGCTGGTGTTGCTGTTGGGGGGGAGATGCTGTTGCTGGTGTTGCTGTTGGGGGGGGAGGAGACGCTGTTCCTGGTGTTGTTGTTGGGGGGGAGATGCTGTTGCTGCTGTTGTTGGGGGAAGATGCTGTTGCTGTTGTTTTTTGGGGGGAGATGCTGTTGTTGGTGTTGTTGTCGGGGGGTGGCACTGATGGGTGACACTGAGGGATGGTACTGAGGTGATATTGGGGGGACATTGGAGAGCGAAGTGGTGCGGAGATTTTGGGGTACCACTGATGTTTAACAGCACGGAGTGTTGTGGGGTGACGCTGCTGGGACACCCCCGAGTGACGCAGTGACATTGGGGTGATGTTGGGAAGTGACACTGGGGGGGCTTAGGAGAGGGATGCTGGGAACGTTACTGGGGGCACTGATTTGGGGTGAGGTGTGGATGGTGGGGTCGTGCTGGGAGTGATGTTGGAGAACCACTGAGGGGGAAATCGGGGTAACAGTGGGCGACGTTTCGGGGTGCCGCTGTTGGGGCGGTGCTGGGCACCACACCACGAGCTGTTGTGCGAGCAGGAGTTCCACTTGGGCTCCGTGTCCTGCGCTGGCCACGCAGATGCGGTGCAGCAATGGAACAAACCCTGCAGACCCTGGGGAGAAGCACAGCTGGAGAGAGGCAGTGGTGGGGGAGGGGCACAGTGCCCTTTGGTGCAGGGGACGCCCTGCTGGCACTGCCTGTCCCACCCCCCGCTGCCGGGTTCTGCTCTCTGCTTTCCGGCGCTTTGCCGCCTCCCGGGGGTCATAAAGCGATGGGGCACTGTGGGACTGCTATGGGTCACATCGAGGGGAGATGTGGGGTGACACTGTTGGGGGGTGACACACAGCAGTGACATTGGGGAGTTACATTGGGGTATCAGTGGGGGCTGAAGTCAAGGAGTGACACTGGGGTGATGCTGGAAGGTGACGCTGTTGGGGGACATTGTTTGCTGTCACTGGGGTGGTGTTGGGATATCACTGGGGGTGAGATCAGGGAGTCAGACTGAGAGAAGACATGGAGGTGGGGGTGACGGTGGGGGTGGGAGACCAAGGAGTTGGGGGGTAGATGCTGTTGCTGGTGTTGTTGGGGGGGAGATGCTGTTGTTGGTGTTGTTGTTGGGGGGAGATGCTGTTGCTGCTGTTGTTGTTGGGGGGGAGATGCTGTTGCTGGTGTTGTTGTTGGGGGGAGATGCTGTTGTTGGTGTTGTTGTTGGGGGGAGATGCTGTTGTTGGTGTTCTTGTTGGGGGGAGATGCTGTTGCTGGTGTTGTTGGGGGGGGAGATGCTGTTGCTGCTGTTGTTGTTGGGGGGGAGATGCTGTTGTTGGTGTTTTTGTTGGGGGGGAGATGCTGTTGCTGGTGTTGTTGGGGGGGAGATGCTGTTGCTGGTGTTGTTGGGGGGGAGATGCTGTTGTTGGTGTTGTTGTTGGGGGGGAGATGCTGTTGCTGGTGTTGTTGTTGGGGGGGAGATGCTGTTGCTGGTGTTGTTGTTGGGGGGGAGATGCTGTTGCTGGTGTTGTTGTTGGGGGGAGATGCTGTTGTTGGTGTTGTTGTTGGGGGGGAGATGCTGTTGTTGGTGTTGTTGTTGGGGGGAGATGCTGTTGCTGGTGTTGTTGGGGGGGGAGATGCTGTTGCTGGTGTTGTTGTTGGGGGTAGATGCTGTTGTTGGTGTTGTTGTTGGGGGGAGATGCTGTTGTTGGTGTTCTTGTTGGGGGGAGATGCTGTTGCTGGTGTTGTTGGGGGGGGAGATGCTGTTGCTGGTGTTGTTGTTGGGGGGGAGATGCTGTTGTTGGTGTTTTTGTTGGGGGGGAGATGCTGTTGTTGGTGTTGTTGTTGGGGGGGAGATGCTGTTGTTGGTGTTGTTGTTGGGGGGGAGATGCTGTTGTTGGTGTTGTTGGGGGGGAGATGCTGTTGCTGGTGTTGTTGGGGGGGAGATGCTGTTGTTGGTGTTGTTGTTGGGGGGGTGATGCTGTTGTTGGTGTTGTTGTTGGGGGGGAGATGCTGTTGCTGGTGTTGTTGTTGGGGGGGAGATGCTGTTGCTGGTGTTGTTGTTGGGGGGAGATGCTGTTGCTCGTGTTGTTGGGGGGGGAGATGCTGTTGCTGCTGTTGTTGTTGGGGGGGAGATGCTGTTGCTGGTGTTGTTGTTGGGGGGAGATGCTGTTGTTGGTGTTGTTGTTGGGGGGAGATGCTGTTGTTGGTGTTGTTGTTGGGGGGGAGATGCTGTTGCTGGTGTTGTTGTTGGGGGGGAGATGCTGTTGCTGGTGTTGTTGTTGGGGGGAGATGCTGTTGTTGGTGTTGTTGTTGGGGGGAGATGCTGTTGTTGGTGTTGTTGTTGGGGGGAGATGCTGTTGTTGGTGTTGTTGTTGGGGGGAGATGCTGTTGCTGCTGTTGTTGGGGGGGGAGATGCTGTTGCTGCTGTTGTTGGGGGGGGAGATGCTGTTGCTGCTGTTGTTGTTGGTGGGGAGATGCTGTTGTTGGTGTTGTTGTTGGGGGGGAGATGCTGTTGTTGGTGTTGTTGGGGGGGGAGATGCTGTTGTTGGTGTTGTTGTTGGGGGGGAGATGCTGTTGTTGGTGTTGTTTTTGGGGGGGAGATGCTGTTGTTGGTGTTGTTGTTGGGGGGGAGATGCTGTTGTTGGTGTTGTTGTTGGGGGGGAGATGCTGTTGCTGGTGTTGTTGGGGGGGAGATGCTGTTGCTGGTGTTGTTGGGGGGGAGATGCTGTTGTTGGTGTTGTTGTTGGGGGGGAGATGCTGTTGTTGGTGTTGTTGTTGGGGGGGAGATGCTGTTGCTGGTGTTGTTGTTGGGGGGAGATGCTGTTGCTGCTATTGTTGGGGGGAGATGCTGTTGTTGGTTGTCGTGGGGTGTGGCACTGATGGGTGACACTGAGGGATGGTACTGAGGTGATATTGGGGGGACATTGGAGAGCGAAGTGGTGCGGAGATTTTGGGGTACCACTGATGTTTAACAGCATAGAGTGTTGTGGGGGTGACGCTGCTGGGACACCCCCGAGTGACGCAGTGGCATTGGGGTGATGTTGGGAAGTGACACTGGGGGGGCTTAGGAGAGGGATGCTGGGAACGTTACTGGGGGTACTGATTTGGGGTGAGGTGTGGATGGTGGGGTCGAGCGGGGAGTGATGTTGGAGAACCACTGAGGGGGAAATCGGGGGTAACAGTGGGCGACGTTTCGGGGTGCTGCTGTTGGGGCGGTGCTGGGCACCACACCAAGAGCTGTTGTGCGAGCAGGAGTTCCACTTGGGCTCCGTGTCCTGCGCTGGCCACGCAGATGCGGTGCAGCAATGGAACAAACCCTGCAGACCCTGGGGAGAAGCACAGCTGGAGAGAGGCAGCGGTGGGGGAGGGGCACAGTGCCCTTTGGGGCAGGGGACGCCCTGCTGGCACTGCCTGTCCCACCCCCCGCTGCCGTGTTCTGCTCTCTGCTTTCCGGCGCTTTGCCGCCTCCCGGGGGTCATAAAGCGATGGGGCACTGTGGGACTGCTATGGGTCACATCGAGGGGAGATGTGGGGTGACACTGTAGGGGGGTGACACACAGCAGTGACATTGGGGAGTTACATTGGGGTATCAGTGGGGGCTGAAGTCAAGGAGTGACACTGGGGTGATGCTGGAAGATGACGCTGTTGGGGGACATTGTTTGCTGTCACTGGGGTGGTGTTGGGGTATCACTGGGGGTGAGATCAGGGAGTCACACTGAGAGAAGACATGGAGGTGGGGGTGACGGTGGGGGTGGGAGACCAAGGGGAGGGGGTAGATGCTGTTGCTGGTGTTGTTGGGGGGGAGATGCTGTTGTTGGTGTTGTTGTTGGGGGGGAGATGCTGTTGCTGGTGTTGTTGTTGGGGGGAGATGCTGTTGCTGCTGTTGTTGGGGGGGGGAGATGCTGTTGCTGGTGTTGTTGTTGGGGGGAGATGCTGTTGCTGCTGTTGTTGTTGGGGGGGAGATGCTGTTGTTGGTGTTGTTGGGGGGGGAGATGCTGTTGCTGCTGTTGTTGTTGGGGGGGAGATGCTGTTGTTGGTGTTTTTGTTGGGGGGGAGATGCTGTTGCTGGTGTTGTTGGGGGGGAGATGCTGTTGCTGGTGTTGTTGGGGGGGAGATGCTGTTGTTGGTGTTGTTGTTGGGGGGGAGATGCTGTTGCTGGTGTTGTTGTTGGGGGGGAGATGCTGTTGCTGCTGTTGTTGTTGGGGGGGAGATGCTGTTGCTGGTGTTGTTGTTGGGGGGAGATGCTGTTGCTGGTGTTGTTGTTGGGGGGGAGATGCTGTTGCTGGTGTTGTTGTTGGGGGGAGATGCTGTTGTTGGTGTTGTTGTTGGGGGGAGATGCTGTTGCTGTTGTTGTTGGGGGGGAGATGCTGTTGCTGCTGTTGTTGTTGGGGGGGAGATGCTGTTGCTGGTGTTGTTGTTGGGGGGAGATGCTGTTGTTGGTGTTGTTGTTGGGGGGAGATGCTGTTGTTGGTGTTCTTGTTGGGGGGAGATGCTGTTGCTGGTGTTGTTGTTGGGGGGGAGATGCTGTTGTTGGTGTTGTTGTTGGGGGGAGATGCTGTTGCTGGTGTTGTTGTTGGGGGGGGAGATGCTGTTGCTGGTGTTGTTGTTGGGGGGGAGATGCTGTTGCTGGTGTTGTTGTTGGGGGGAGATGCTGTTGCTCGTGTTGTTGGGGGGGAGATGCTGTTGCTGCTGTTGTTGTTGGGGGGGAGATGCTGTTGCTGGTGTTGTTGGGGGGGAGATGCTGTTGTTGGTGTTGTTGTTGGGGGGGAGATGCTGTTGTTGGTGTTGTTGTTGGGGGGAGATGCTGTTGCTGCTGTTGTTGGGGGAAGATGCTGTTGCTGTTGTTTTTTGGGGGGAGATGCTGTTGTTGGTTGTCGTGGGGTGTGGCACTGATGGGTGACACTGAGGGATAGTACTGAGGTGATATTGGGGGGACATTGGAGAGCGAAGTGGTGCGGAGATTTTGGGGTACCACTGATGTTTAACAGCATAGAGTGTTGTGGGGTGACGCTGCTGGGACACCCCCGAGTGACGCAGTGACATTGGGGTGATGTTGAGAAGTGACACTGGGGGGGCTTAGGAGAGGGATGCTGGGAACGTTACTGGGGGCACTGATTTGGGGTGAGGTGTGGATGGTGGGGTCGAGCGGGGAGTGATGTTGGAGAACCACTGAGGGGGAATCGGGGTAACAGTGGGCGACGTTTCGGGGTGCCGCTGTGGGGCTGTGCTGGGCACCACACCAAGAGCTGTTGTGCGAGCAGGAGTTCCACTTGGGCTCCGTGTCCTGCGCTGGCCACGCAGATGCGGTGCAGCAATGGAACAAACCCTGCAGACCCTGGGGAGAAGCACAGCTGGAGAGAGGCAGCGGTGGGGGAGGGGCACAGTGCCCTTTGGGGCAGGGGACGCCCTGCTGGCACTGCCTGTCCCACCCCCCGCTGCCGGGTTCTGCTCTCTGCTTTCCGGGGGTCACAATGCGATGGGGTGCAGTGGGACTGCTAGCTGAGGGCAGTACCCCATTTAACACAAAGGAGTGACCCTGGGGGGGCAGCACTGGGGGTGATGTTCGGGCACCACCGGGGTTGATATCAGGGAGTGAGGCTGTGTTGGCCCTGCTCCCTAGGCAGGCCCCCCCAGTGCCCGACTACTCTTTCAGAGAGAAAACGTTTCCTCAGGTCTCATCTCAATCTTCCCTGGCGCAACTTGTGGCCATTCCCTCTCGTCCTGTCGTTATTTATCAGGGAGAAGAGGCCCACCCCCTCCTCCCCACAGCCCCCCTTCAGGAAGTGGGAGAGTGCAGTAAGGTCTCCTCTGAGCCTCCTCTTCTCCGCCCTGAACCACCCCAGCTCCCTCAGCCGCTCCTCATTGTGCTCCAGACCCCTCCCCAGTTTTGTTGCCCTTCTCGGACCCGGCACTTGGCCTTACTGAACCTCATCCCATTGAGCTCAGCCCAGCTGCTCAGCCTACCCAGGTCCCTCTGCAGGGCCTCCCTACCCTCAGGCAGTTTGACACATCCTCCCAGCTTGGTGTCATCTGCAAACTGACTGAGGGTACACTCAATTCCCTCGTCTAGGTCATCAATAAAGACATTAAACAAGATGGGCCCCAATACCGACCCTTGGGGGACACCACTCGTAGCAGGACGCCAGCTGGACTTACCTCCATTCAGCACTCCCCTCTGGGCACGGCCCTCCAGTTCTGCACCCCACGAGTGAACCCGTCCACGCCACGGGCTGCCAGCTTCCCCACGAGAATACTGTGGGAGACCGTGTCCGAGGCCTTGCTGAAGTCCAGGTAGACCACATCGACAGCCTTTCCCTCATCTACCTGTCTGGTCACCCAGTCACAGAAGGAGATGAGGTTGGACAAGCACGACCTGGCCCTGGTGAGCCCGTGCTGGCTGGGCCTGACCCCTTTATTGCCATGCCGGTGCCGTGTGATCTCCCTCAAGAGCATCTGCTCCATCACTTCCCCTGGTCCCGAGGTCAGGCCGCCAGGCTGCAGCTCCCGGTCCTCCTTACGGCCGCTCCTGCAGACGGGGGTCACGTCAGCGAGCCCCCAATCTCGTGGGCCCTCGGGTCCGCACATCCAAATCGAACCGGCGCTCCGATGTAGGGATAACAACACCAAGGCACGTGGGCAGAGCTCAGGGCCGCGTTTGCGTCCTCTCAGCTCCGCCTTGCCCTTATTTCAGCCTGTGTGGCTCCGGGCGCACTCCTTTCCTTCTGTCGCTGGCGGCTTGGTGCCCCAGCCGCGTCCCGGCAGCACTCACTGCACCAAGCTGCAGCTCCCGTTGGACCATCGCGTCATTTCCAGAGGCTGAGGTGGGAAAGCGCGTTTCTCATGACCTTACAAATGGAGAAGAACGACTCACCTGCACAGGAAGAGCGGGCGCCTCCCACACACCGCCCCGAGCTGCGGGAGCCCCTCAGCGTGGGACCCCGGGACGCCGTGGGGCTCGGGGCAGCGCGTGGCCGGGACCACCCCCCGGGCTGCAGAGCGGGGCCTCGCTTCTTCGAGCGTCGGGGTCAGGGGATGGGGGGGATCACCTCCTTATGAGCCAAACAGGGTTAGAGGTGTTATGGGATAGAGAGTTTGGGGCTGAGCTCAACTGTGGAGGTCCCTTTCCCGTAAGTGGCGCTGAACAGGAGGGGCAGAGCTGCTGCTGAGCGGGGGGGGGCTGCAGGAGCTCAGCCCAGGGGGGCTGCGTCTGCCCCGGGTGCACCGTCGATGGATTTGAGGTGACGCTGAACCCGAACATTTGAGAGCTCGGGCGACGGAGACCGCATCGTGTCAGGAGAGGACCACGGCTGCTGGGTTCCGGAAGCTTCCTGAAGCCTCAGCCCCGGGCAGCGGACGCACCCCGCTCAATCGCGGCTGTGCAGCTTATGGGGCTGGGAGAGCAGACCTGGCAGAGAGAGGGGGACCCCTTCCAACCCCCGTCCCGTCCCTGAGCTTCCCACGGCCGCCCCCAACTGCACGCGGGGCCGACGCTGCAGCGTCACCCACTCCAGCAACACCACCCACGAGGGGAACCCGCAACCCCACGGGCGTGCGAAACAGGGCGAGGCCGACAGAGCCCCATTCAGCCCCTGAGAAGCAGAGTACGCTCCAGCAGCTCTTGGCCCGGGCGGAATTAACGCGGGGCCGCGCTCATTACAGCTGAGGAGGGGGCTGCAGTACCGTGCGACCCCGCACACCACCCCCGATGAAGGCCCCGGGGCAGAGAGCACCCGCCGAGCCCGTGGGGGTGGGAGCAGAGGCTCAGCCGCCGCAGGAGCTCGGGGAAGGAACCAACGCGACCGCGGGAGCGCAGAAACCCCGTAACCCCGTGACCCCGTACGGAGAAGGGCAGAAGCGCCGGGCCGCCCCGGGAGCGGCGTCACCGCGGGGCCGACTGAAGCGCGCCGGGAGTGGGGCGGCAGTGGGAGAAGAGCACCGCCCCGAACTGCGGCCCCAAGCGCGGCGGAAAAGCCCCCCGACCCCCGCACAGAACCGAAGGGCATCGAAAGGACGCAGAGCAGACAGCAGCAGCTTCAGGCCCCCCATCCCCCAAGGAGCAGCTTCAGCCCCCCCCCCAAGCAGCAGCTTCAGCCCCCCCACCCCAAGGAGCAGCTTCAGCCCCCCCCCCCAAGGAGCAGCTTCAGCCCCCCCCCCCCAAGGAGCAGCTTCAGCCCCCCCCCCCCCAAGCAGCAGCTTCAGCCCCCCCCCCTCAAAGCAGCAGCTTCAGCCCCCCCCCTCAAAGCAGCAGCTTCAGCCCCCCCCCTCAAAGCAGCAGCTTCAGCCCCCCCCCCCTCAAAGCAGCAGCTTCAGCCCCCCCCCCCTCAAAGCAGCAGCTTCAGCCCCCCCCCCCTCAAAGCAGCAGCTTCAGCCCCCCCCCCCTCAAAGCAGCAGCTTCAGCCCCCCCCCCCCTCAAAGCAGCAGCTTCAGCCCCCCCCCCCAAAGCAGCAGCTTCAGGCCCCCCCCAAGCAGCAGCTTCAGCCCCCCCCCCTCAAAGCAGCAGCTTCAGCCCCCCCACCCCCTAGCAGCAGAGAGCAAAGCCCCGGGATCACACAGGAGCCGCTCACCCCTCGCTGAGTGCCGGCCCGGCCCGGCCCACACCCCCGTCCTCGGAGCGCGCTCTGCGGGCGCAGGTGCCGGCCCTTAAATGCGGGGCGGAGCCCAACTGCCCCCAGCTGCGCCCCCCCCCACGTGCTGCCCACAACGGGGCCGTGACGGACAGAGCCCGTAGGGCTCCAACGAAGGGCGTCCAGCAGAGGGGACCCCGATGCCGCCGAGGGGACCCCGATGCCGCCGAGGGGACCCCGATGCCGCCGAGGGGACCCCGATGCCGCCGAGGGGACCCCGATGCCGCCGCGCTGCGGTCGCGCTCCGCGAAGGGGCGGGGGCGGCTCCCGGGGAGCGCCGCGCGCCATCCGTTACCGTTACCGACGGTCCCAAAAGCGCTTGTGGGGACTCGGCGTCCCCGGGCGTGGCCGTGGCGCCCACGGGAGCGGCAGCGCGTGGTCCGTGGGCTCCGCTAAACCCATAACCCCAAAGGAAGAGCGGGGGGGGACGGGGCGCGGGGCCCCCACCCGCACCGCGCCCGCCGCGGAGCGAAGGAGGCGCGACCTCTGTCCCACGGCGGCCCCGCGCCCGGCAGCGCCATATAAGGGCAGCGCTGACGTCACGTTCGGCGTTTCCAGGGGCTTTCCCCGCGGCCGCCCCCTTTGCCTTAAAAGGAGCGGGGCGTGTCCCCGCGGGGGGCGAGCCGGGACGGCGGCTTCCTATTGGCTGTCGAGCCGGCGGGCGGGGCGGGGACGAACAGCGCGCTCCCATTGGCGAGTCGAAGGGGCGTGGCGGGGCGGCGCGCTCCCATTGGCTGCGGAAAGCGCGGCGCAGCGGAGCGATGGCGGCGGTGCTCACCCGGCGCGGGGGCGGCGGAGCGGTGAGTGGGGGTCGCGGGTCCCTCCCGGTGTGGGCCCCCCCCGCTGCGGTCCCCCGATGGCCCCCTCCCCCCCCAGTCCCCGCCCCATGGGTTCTCCCCTTGGCCCCGCCCCTCGCCACCTGCAGGCCCCGCCCCCCGCACGCAGGTGACGGCCCCGCCCTCGTGTGGGCGTGGCCGCTGAGCACAGGCTCCGCCCCTCTCCTGCGTGGGGTTCTGCGCTGGGGCTGTGGGGGTCCTGGGGGGGTCCCGGGGGGTCCCGGGGGGGTGCGCACCCCCTCACCCCGTGTTCCCCACCCGAAGGTTCTCTCAGCGCTGCTGGGAGCGCGGCGGCCTTACAGCAGCGTCTTTAGGGTAAGGAGCTGTGGGGGGGCGTCCCCCTTGGGGTCCTCCGGTCGCCGTGTCCCTTGGGGATCCCTGCTGGGGTCTCCTTGAGGGTGAGAGGACCCCACATCCCTTTTTTTTTGGGGGGGGGGGCACAGGCAGCAGAGCTGCGTGTGGAGCAGAGCCCCCACCCCAAACCCAAGCCCCCCCCGGAGCACCTGACCTTCGGCAAGACGTTCACCGACCACATGCTGACCATCGAGTGGAGCCGGGGGGACGGCTGGGGGCCCCCCCACATTCGCCCCTTCCAGGACCTGTGCCTGCACCCCGCGTCCTCTGCACTGCACTACGCGGTGGAGGTAAGACCCGATTAGGGGTCGCCCCGCTCCCAGCGCCCGTCGCCCCGCTCCCAGTGCTCCCAGTTCCCCCTCCCCCCAGCTCTTCGAGGGCATGAAGGCGTTCCGCGGCGCCGACGACAAAATCCGCCTTTTTCGGCCCGAACTGAACATGGAGCGGATGGGGCGCTCGGCGCGGAGGGTCTGCCTGCCCGTGAGTGGCCCTCCCCCCCACGTCCCCACTGCCCCCTGTGTCCTTGAGGGGGTGACAGCCCCGTGCCCCCCCACCCCATCCCATCCCGCCCCCCGTCCCCGTGTCCCCCCCCCCCGCAGCCCTTCGACCCCACGGAGCTGCTCGAGTGCATCCGCGCGTTGGTGCGGTTGGAGCACGAGTGGGTGCCGCGCTCCGAGGACGCCAGTCTGTACATCCGGCCCACCTACATCGGCACCGAGGTGGGGGCGGGGGGGCGGGGGGGGGAGGGGTCCGCAGATGGGGCTGGGGGGCGCTGGGAGGGGCCTGGGAGGGGCGTAGGTGGGGAGTCTGGGGGTTTATAGGGGTTCTGGGGGGGTCTTTGGGGGGGGGGTACCTGAGGGTGGGGCTCCTGGATGTCCGAATCAAGGGGATATTTTGGGGGGGGGGAGGTCCTTAATGGGAGGTCCGGGGTTGGGGGGTTGGGGGGGGGGTACGTGAGGATGAAGGGGATATTGGGGGGGGGGTCCTTAATGGGAGGTCCAGGGTTGGGGGGGCCGTGTGGAGCTATGGCGTCTCCAGAGCTGTTGTTGGGGGATGTATGGAGTCTGGGGGGGGTTCCTGGAGGGGTCAGTGGGGGTCTGTGAAGGGTCCCTCCCTGAGCCCCCCCCCCCCTTTTTGCAGCCATCGCTGGGGGTGGCCCCCCCCCGGGCGGGCACTGCTGTTTGTCATCCTGTGCCCGGTGGGGCCCTATTTCCCGGGGGGGCACTTCAGCCCCGTGGGGCTCCTGGCGGACCCCGACGAAGTCCGTGCGTGGCCGGGGGGCGCCGGGAACTGCAAACTGGGGGGGTGAGTGAGGGGGGGCACCCCCGCGTGTGTGGGGCAGGGGGGGAGGGGCGACACGGGGATGCGGATTAGGGTCCGTTGTGCCCGGGGGGGGAGAGGGGGGGGGGGGGCAGAGGTGTGGGCGACGAGGATGTGTAGGATGCAGAAAGTGTTTTTGGGGCGGGGGTGTCCCCACGTGCGGGTGGGATTCCCGGTGGCGTGGGATGCGGGCGGGACTGGGGGTGCGTACGGGGACGGGGCGAGGGGGGGGGGGAAGGGGAGGATTTGGTGACGGCGCGTCCCCCCCCCCCCCGCCCCGTGCCCCCCAGGAACTACGGCCCCACCATCGCGCTGCAGCAGCGGGCGCAGGCGCTGGGCTGCCACCAGGTGCTGTGGCTCTACGGCCCCCAGCGGCTGCTGACCGAGGTGGGCACCATGAACCTCTTCGTCTTCTGGCACCGCGAGGATGGGGGTACGTGGGGGGGAGGGGGGGGGGGAGGGGGGGAAATAGGGGGGGGGGGCTCCAGAGCACCGCCCCCACCGTGCGCTGCTGTCCAGAGCTGGAGCTGGTGACCCCCCCGCTGGACGGGCTCATTCTGCCCGGGGTGATGCGGCAGAGTCTCCTGGAGATGGCGCGGGAGTGGGTACGGAGCGTCGCGGGGGGGGAGGGGCGTGGGGGGACCCACGGGGGCGTGGGGGGCACTGGGGGTGGCATTGGGAGTGTGGGGACTGGGGGGGGGGGGGACCCTGGGGGGGGGGGGGGGGAGACGCTGGGAGAAAGATGTGTGGGAAACACGGGGGGCCGTGGGGGCCGAGGGAGAATAACGGGGGGGGGGGGGACGTGATGCCATCCCAACCCCCACACCCATTTCCCCCCCAGGGGGAGTTCACGGTGCGGGAGGGGCCGCTGCCGATGGCGGCGGTGCTCGAAGCGCTGCGGGGGGGGCGGCTGCGGGAGATGTTCGGCACCGGAACGGCGTGCGTGGTGTGCCCCGTGGGGGGCGTGCAGTACGGGGGGCAGGTACGGGGGTACGGGGGGTATGGGGGGGTACGGGGGCAGGTACAGGAGGGGGGCATGGGGGGAGTATGGGGGGGTATGGGGGCAGGTACGGGGGGGTATGGGTGGGGTACGGGGGGGATATGGGGGTGGTACGGGGGGCAGGTACGGTGCAGGTATGGGGGGGGGTACGGGGGGCAGGTACGGGGAGGAGATGTGAGGCACTGTGGGACAGGGACGAGTGGGGGGGGGCTATGGGGCGGGGGGTTATGGCTCTCGGGGGGGAGGGCGGCGTATGGGGCAGAGTTGGGGGCTGTGGGGCTGATGGAAGGAGGATAAGGGGGGGGGGGGACGGCGGGAGCAGATGGAGTGGGGGAGCTGTGGGGGCAGGTGGGGGTCACACGGACACCTCTGAGGGCGTCCGCGGGGTCCTGGGGGTGTCCCGACCCCATCTGTGCCCCCCCCACCCGCAGTGGTACCCCATCCCCACAATGGAGAACGGCCCCAAATATGGCGCAGCGGTTCCTGAGAGCGCTGAGCGACATTCAGGTGGGGGAGGGAGGGGGGGGGGGAGGGGGGGAGGGGGGTGGGGGGGGGGAGGTTGGAGGAGGGGGGGGAGGTCGGCTCTGGGGTTGGGGGCGTCCCCCCCCACAAGCTGTCCCCCCCCATAAGCTGAGCCCCCCCATAAGCTGTCCCCCTCCCTGCAGTACGGCCGCACCCCCAGCGATTGGGCCCAGCCACTGTGGCTGCCATGGGACACTCCGGGGGTATCTGCCCCCTCCCCCCCCAGGAATGCACCAAAAACTCCAGGGGGGGGGGGGGGGCAAATACCCCACCCTCAACTACACCAAATGTGGAGGGGAAGAGCTGCCCCCCCCCCCCCCCCAGCTCACCAAATACCCCCGGGGGTGGGGTTGGCAGTCCCCCCCCAGCACTCCGAAATGCTCCTCGGGGGGGGCAGAAATCCCCCCCCCCTCCAACACTCCAAATACCCCCGTGGGGGGCGGGGACAGAAACTCCCCCCTCAGCACTCCAAAATATCCCTTGGGGGGGGCAACCTCTTCCCAAAAGCACTCCAGTTGCCCCCTCCCGGGGGTAAATCCTCCCCCGTGCAATATTTCCCCCTCCCCCCCATGACAATATGGGGACGGGGGGGGGGCAGAAGGGCAGCGATCCCCCCTCCCCCACAGTGCCTTCATTGTAGCCCCCCCCCCCTCCAGTACTGCCCCCACCCCCCCCTGCAGGCAGTGATGGGGGGGAGGGCTCCTGGGGGGGGGGGGGCTGTGCAGCAATGCCTTAACGGGAACGACTCCCCCCCCCCAAAAGAAAAAATAAAAACAGAAAGGTCAACGGGGGGGGAGGGGGGGGAGCCTTAAAAATAGGTCAAAGGTCACCTGAGGTCAGAAGAGGTCACGAATAAAGGCAGTCACGTGAAGCAGTGGCGGTGACGGGGCAGTCGTTAATTGGGGGGGAGGTGTTAATGGGGGGGGGCACACTGACCCCCCCCCCCACAGTCTGTTGTCAGCGGCCGTGGGATTGCATCAGCACTGAGGGGGGGGAATCCCGTGATCATCCCATGCTGCGGGGGGGGGCGGGGGGGGGCAAAGTTCGTCCACCCCTTCGGGGGGGGGGCAGGGATTCCCCCCCCTCGCCCCCCCCCCCCCGGCGCTATAAAGCAGCTCCGGTGCGGCCGTGGGGGGGGGGGGGGGGTCCCGATGGGTGCAGGACAGTGGTTGGTGTTGGCGGTGTTCTGCTGCGCGGGGGGGCCCAGCGCTGCCCCCCCCCCCCCCCGATTCCAGCCCCCTTTTAACGTGGGGGGGGGCAAAGAGGTGGCGTCATTTGGTGGCGGGGGGGGGCCCGGGGGGGGCCCAAGCGGTGCTGGAAGTGCTGCCCGGAGGGGACGTGCGCGGAGCGGAGCAGCGCAGCGCGTTCAGTGAGTGCGGCCCTTCCGCGCCTCGGCGGGGGGGGTTCTGAATGGGAGGGGTTTTATCGGGGGGGGGGGGGCTCTTCTCGATGGGGGCTTCTCACGGTGCCCCCCCCCCCAGGCCTGCTGGAGATCCAAGCGGTTGAAACCGGGGGTGGTGCGGATCCGGGGGGCACAGAGCGGGCGCTTCCTGTGCTTGGACGCGGGTGGGCGGCCGCGGGGGGAGGTGAGTGTGGGGGGGGACCCCGAAAACACGGCCCTAAACTGCCCCCCCCCGTTCCCCTGTTCCCCATCTGCACTCCTTCAGTACCCCCCCAGTTTTGCCCCCCCCCATTTCCAGCTCCCCACCATTGTCCCTCCGCAATTCCGGGCCCCCGTTCCCTCCCCCCAATTTCACACCCTCTGTTTCACCAATTCCGACCCCAATTCCGACCCCCCCCAATTCGACCCCCCCCAATTCCGACCCCCCCCAATTCCGACCCCCCCCATTCCGACCCCAATTCTGTCCCCAATTCCAACCCCCCCAATTCCGACCTATCAGTTTTAACCCCAACTTTGTTCTCCCCTCAAACCCGCCCCCCCATTCTCTCCCACATTTATTCCCCCCCATTCCCTCCCATGTTTCTGCCCCCCCCATTCCCTCCCATGTTTCTGCCCCCCCCATTCCCTCCCATGTTTCTGCCCCCCCCATTCCCTCCCATGTTTCTGCCCCCCCCCATTCCCTCCATGTTTCTGCCCCCCCCCATTCCCTCCCATGTTTCTGCCCCCCCCATTCCCTCCCATGTTTCTGCCCCCCCCATTCCCTCCCATGTTTCTGCCCCCCCCCATTCCCTCCCATGTTTCTGCCCCCCCCATTCCCTCCCATGTTTCTGCCCCCCCCCATTCCCTCCCATGTTTCTGCCCCCCCCATTCCCTCCCATGTTTCTGCCCCCCCCCCTGACCTCCCCCTTTTGCTGCCCCCCCAGGACTCGTACTCCCCCTCCTCGTGCAATTTCCACGAGCGCGTGCTCCCCGACGGGTACAACGTGTACGAGGCCGAGCGGCTGCGCCTGCCCCTGGCCCTGCCCCCCCCGGCCCTGCCCCCCCCGGCCCTGCCCCCCCCGGGGGCCGCAGCGCCGCGCCGCCCCCCCCCCCCCTTGACCCACTTCCTGCCGCTGCCTGGGCAGGGCCCCCCCGAAAAGCCCCCCCCCACGCCTCGGCCCCCCCCCAGCGTGGACCCCGACTCCTCGGACCCTTTGGGGCTGTTGGGGCGGCCCCCCCCTGCGCAGCCCCAGTTACGGTTTATGAGCGTTTATTTATGGGGGGAGGGGTAATTTATTGGCGGGTAAATTATTGGGGATTAAAGGTGCCGGGGCCGCACTAAGGCGGGGTCTGCGTGGAGGGGCTCCCACGGAGGGGCGTGGGGGTGGGGGGTTGCTTCGGGCCCCCCCTCGGGGCTGCCCCCCCTCGGGGCTGCCCCCCGTCAGGGCTGCCCCCCCCCCGGCGCCTCGAACTTCTTCTTGCGCCCCTCCATTCCGCTCAGCGCGTCCACGTTCTTCCGCCAATCGCCGACCTCGCGACTCTCCTGGCCACGCCCACTCCGTCTTCACCACGCCCCCTCGAGCGCAAAGCCACGCCCCCACCCCGATCCTTTTACTCGTCTTCTACGCGGCCGCGCCCCCTCAGTCACACCAGGGCTGCCCCCGAAGGCCACGCCCCCCACCAAGACCAAGCCCCCATCAGACCACGCCCCCCACCAGACCACGCCCCCAGCGTCCCACCATGACCTCCGTGTCCCCAGTCCCCCTTCCCCTTCCCCCCTCCTCCCCCCGCCCCCCCGCCCCCCGCACCTTCTCGGCCTCGTCCTTGCGCACTTGGCGCAGCCCGGCGCGCAGATCGGTGCCCACGCGGTGCTTGGAGCCCAGCAGTGCCGCCATCATGGCATCGGCCGACAGCCGCACGCGGCGCAGAGCGGGGCGCACGAAGCGGCCCCCCACCACGCGGCGCCGCAGCTCCTCCATCTGCCACAGACACGGCACGGGGGGTACTGGGGGGCACGGGGGGCACGGGGGCACGGGGGACATGGGGGGCACGGGGGGGCTGCCCCACCTCGGCCACGTTCTTGCTGACGCGCGTCCCCATGTCGTAGCGCTCCTCGTCCACGCGCCCGATGCGGGCGTGCAGCTCCCGGCACAGCTCCTGGCAGAGGGGAGGGGGGCGGAGATGGTGACCCCCCCACTGTCCCCCCGAATATCCTCCTCACGCCCCTCCCACTGCCCCCCACGCCCCCCCCACAGCCCCACCTGCAGCTGGGCCACCCCCAGCCCCTCGAGCTCCGGGGGGGGGCACAGCTCTGCCAGGTGCCGCTGTTTCTCCGCCGCCCGCTCCTGCTCCTCGCGCTCCAGCTCCCGCTTCGCCCTCTGCAGCAGCAGCGTCTGGGGAGGGGGGGAGGGGAGGGGGGGGGCACTGGGGGTGACCGGGACACCGCAGGGAAGAGGGACCCCCCCCACCCCCCCGTGGGCCCCCCCTTACCTTGAGCTGCAGCTTACGGGAAGCCGAGATCTTGGACTGCCTCTGGAGGAACAGTGGGGAGAGTGTCCCCACACCGTGGGAGCTCCCGTGGCCCTCCCCCACCCCACCCCTCCCCCACCCCACCTCACCCCTCCCCACCCCCCCCTTTGTCCCTGACGATGTCGCTGTGTCCCCCCCCACGCCCCCCCCCACATCCCGTGACCCCACCCGTGACCCCCGCCCCCTCACGTGTCCCACGGGTGTCCCCCCCCCACCTTGGCGTGGGGCTCCACGGCGTACCCGCGGTAGTTGGCGGATGATTTGCGGCGCAGGGGGGGCGGTTTCGGTCCCTCCCTGGGGGGGGCAGAGGGCTCAGAGCGCTGTGACTGCCCCCGCCCCCCCTCCCCCCGCGGGGACCCCACGTTGGGTCCCCCCCCCCCCCCGCACACCCCCACTCACTCCTCGGCCATCGTGCATCGGCGCTGCTGGAAGACAAAAACAGTGCCAGGGGTGGGGGGGCCCGGGGCGGCCCCCCCTTATCTCAAGGCCCTACCCTATATGGGACTGCGGCTGCAGTGCTGATAAGGGGATAAATATAGACCCCCATCAGCCCCCCCCCCTCCACCAAGGACACTACGAGGGCACCGACCCCCTCCAGAACCCGTCCTGAGCCCCAGAGCCCCCCCCCCCCCCCCCCCCACAGCCTCCAACGATCCACGGATCCCCGGACCCCCCCCCCACCCCTTTGCACCACACACCTTCCCTGACCCACGGGTCGCCCCCACCCCAAACATCCCCTCCTCCAGACCCCCCAGCCCCACACTCCACAGCTCTCCCCTCCACCCCCCTGAGGACCCCCAGCCCTGGAGAACTCCCACCCCCCCCCCACACGCTCCATAGGAACCCCCACCCCACAGAGCCCCCCCACCCCACAGAGCCCCCCCACCCCACAGAGCCCCCCACGCCGTTACCTCGGCTGCTGTGGATGCGGGAGGCGGCGGGGGGCGCTTTATGAATGGGAGGGGGCGTGGCTTCAGGCGGCAAGTGTGACTTAGGGGCGGGGCCTAGTGATAGGGGCGGGCTCGGTAGAAACGGGGCGGGGTAGGGAGTGGGGGTGGGGGCGGGATGGATTTGTTGCGGTGGGGGTGGGGTCAGGGGGAGGGGCGGCGCCGGAAGCGGGCGTACCCCGGGGGCACATCCGCCCCCTCCCACGGCTCAAAGCCGCCCCCCCGCGCCAGCGCCGCCGCCCGCGCCCGGAACGCCTCCATCTGCGGCGGCCGCACCACGGGCACGAAGCTGGGGGGGGGGGGCACGGGGTCAATCGCGGAGGGGGGGGGAGGGGGGCAGCAGATGGGGGCCCCCCACCCCCGGAGATCCCCCTCGGACGTACGTGGGCAGCTCCACCAGCAGCGCTGCTGCGGGAGCGGCCAGGCGCAGCAGGGGGGGGGTCAGCTCCTCCAGGGACCTGAGGGGGAGGGGCTGAATGAGGGACCCCCAGGGCCCCTCCAGCCCCCACTACTGCCCCCCAGATACACAGAATCCCCCCAGTTCCACCCCCCAGGACCTCCCCCCCCCCAATTGCCCCCTGAACCCCCACCTCTCTCAGAACCCCCCACCCAAACCCCCCAGGACCCCGGCATTGTCCCCCAGGACCCCTGCGTTGCCCCCCAGGACCCCCCCCGTTGTCCCCCAGGACCCCCCCTTGTCCCCAAGACCACCCCCTTGCCCCCAAGACCACCCCCTTGTCCCCCAGGACCCCCCCCCTTGTCCCCCAGGACCCCCCCCCCCTTGTCCCCCAGGACCCCCCCCCCTTGTCCCCCAGGACCCCCTCTTGCCCCCCAGGACCCCCCCTTGCCCCCCAGGACCCCCTCTTGCCCCCCAGGACCCCCCCTTGCCCCCCAGGACCCCCTCTTGCCCCCCAGGACCCCCACCTCCAGCCCAGCACGAGGACCCCACAGCGCCGCTCCAGCCCCGCCCGCGCTGGGGGGCCCTGTGCCGATCCGAGGGGCAGGAAGCGGATCCGGACGGAGGAGGGCAGCGCGGGGCCTATAGGGAATGGAGGGGGGGGCTCACAATGGGGAGGGGGCGTTTAGAAGAGTGGGGGGGGGGGGCGACACTCACCCAGGGGGCTGCCCCCATCCCAGAGAGGGTCCTCGGCGGAGTCCCCATCCTCATCATCCTCATCCCGGGGGGGAACCGCACGGCCCCCCCCGCTGTGCAGCTCCCCCAGCAGCGCTGTGACGTTGTCCATGGAGATCTCTGTGGCCGTCTATGGGGGGGGGGGGGTCACAACTCCATCACAAATATTAACGCCCCCCCCCCCCAGAAACCACAAAGCAGTGCCCCCCACCTTGTCACGGCCGCCGTTCTGCGCGAGGCCGAAGATGAGGAAGGGACCGGTGACAACGTCCCCCAGAACCCCCGCTCTGCCCCCGGCTGTCCGTCCTGGGGGGGGGGGCACAAAGAGGGGCTTCTATTAGGACCCCCCCCGTCCCTGGGTGGACCCCCCCCCCCACCCCCCAAGAAGAGGAACCCCCGGAGGACTCACAGCCCGAGCGCAGCGCCCGCTCTGCAGGGTGGGGTTGGGGACGTGGGCACTGCCCCCTCCCCCCCGGGGCACAAACGCCACGCCGCTCTGCCGCCACTTGAGCGAATTCGGGGGGGGCCACGGTGGTCGCCTTCAGAAGGAGAAGATCACGCTCATACGGAGGGGGGGCAGCGTGCGCCCCCCCCCATCATCACCGTGCACAGATCCTCCCCGCGGTGACCCCACCCCGGTGACCCTCCCCCACCTCTGAGCATTTCCTGGGGCTCCGGAGGGGAACAAAGCCGTGCGTGGGGGGGGGGGTCCCTCCTCCGCCGTGTCCCCAACCCCCCCCCCCCCCCAGACCCCCCCCCCCAGACCCCCCCTTACCCCGCGTGGGCGCAGCTCCATCCAGAGGTCCCAGTCCGCCAGTGCCCCCCGAGCGTCGTAGCGGACCCCGTGCAGCCGCCGCAGCCGCCACTCCCAATCACGGGGGGGGTCCCGGGGGGGCTCCCGGTGCCCCCCCTCCCATCCCCGGAGCACGGCCTCCAGCGCATCGCGCTCCCTGCTCTGCGGAGTGACCGCACCGTGGCCCCGTCCCCCGGGACCCCCTCCACACCCCCCCCCCCCACACCCCCAGGACCCTCCGAGATTGGCACTCAGGACCCCCCCAGAGCCCCCATCCCCGTGGGACCTCCCCCCCTCTTAACCCCCCCCCCCACGTCGCCCCTCCCCCTCCCCCCGCCTCTACCTTCATCAGCTCCACCTCGAGGGGGGTCCCCCGCCTCCCCCCGCCGTCACCCACCGCCGCAGCCGCCCCGCGGCGCCCCGCAGCAGTCGGGCGGTGGAGGGGCGGAGGCGGACGGACCCCATCAGCTCCAGGAGAGCGGCGGCGCGCGCTGTGGGGCAGCAGAGGGGGGTCAGCCCCCGCCCTCAGCCCCCCACCCCCCCCCCATCCCGGTGCTCCCCGGTACCGCGCAGCCCGCTGCTCCCCGGGCCTTCGGCGGTAGCGAGGAGGAGGAAGAGGAGCTGCCGGGCCACGGCCTCGGGGCGCCGCTCAGCCACAAAGATCTGAGGGGAGGGGGGGAGCAGCCATGAAGTGACCCCACCCGGTAAGCCCCTCCCCCCACCCGGTAACCCCTCCCCCAACCGGTAACCCCTCCCCCCATCTGGGAACCCCTCCCCCCATCTGGGAACCCCTCCCCCCACCCGGGAACCCCTCCCCTCACCCGGGAACCCCTCCTCCCACCCGGTAACCCCTCCCCCCACCCGGTAACCCCTCCCCCCACCCGGTAACCTTCTCCTCCCACCCGGTGAGCCCCTCCCCCCACTCGGTAACCCCCCCCCACCCGGTAACCCCCTCCCCCCACCCGGCAACCCCTCCCCCCACCCGGTAACCCCACCCCCACCCGGTGAGCCCCTCCCCCCACCCGGTAACCCCTCCCCCAACCGGTAACCCCTCCCCCAACCGGTAACCCCCCCCCCCACCCGGTAACCCCCCCCCCACCCGGTAACCCCTCCCCCCATCCGGGAACCCCTCCCCTCACCCGGGAACCCCTCCCCCAACCGGGAACCCCTCCCCTCACCCGGGAACCCCTCCCCCCATCTGGGAACCCCTCCCCCCACCCGGTAACCCCCTCCCCCTACCCGGTAACCCCTCCCCCCACCCGGTAACCCCTCCCCCCACCCGGTAACCGTACCGTGATGCTGAAGCGCGGCTCCCGCTGTGCCCGCGCGGCCGTGAGCAGGAGGTGCCGCCCCTCCGCCGCCCCAACGAGCAGCGCCGTGACATCACCGCCGCCACCGTCCGGGACTGGCAAAAACCCGCGGTTACCGGGACCGAGCCGAAGGGGGCGGGGGGGAAGCGGGCGGGGCCGCAGAGCTCACGGTGTCGGTGGAGGTCGAGAGCCGGGGGCCACCCCCCAGCAGCACGCGGTGCCCAGCGCGGCCTCCATGGGAGCGGCGTCTGCCGCGGCACCGGGCGCCCAACGCGGGACGGGGGGGCGAGGGCCGCGGTCTCCGCGGTAACGGCGCGCGGCCACGCCCCCCGGTAGCGGCTTGGCCAATGGGGACGGACGAGCGGACGCCGTCTCCGTGGCAACGGACCGAGGCTCCGCCCATTGGCAACGTGACGCCACGAGGCCCCGCCCCCCTCCCAGGCCCCGCCCACCGGCGCTGTCCAGCGCGCGGTGCTGAAGGGCGACGTTCCCCGGCCCCGCAGCCACCATCAGCACGGCCCAGCGCAGCGACACCTTTATTGCGACCCCACCCTCAGCGCCCGCCCCGCCCGGGGGGAGGGGCCCTCGGCACAGTCCCGTGGGGGTCCCCGCGGTCAGCGGTCCATCGTGCTCTCCTCCGTGGGGGTCTCGAAGCAGAGCTGCAGCAGCTGCTCACAGAACTCCAGCTCCTCCTGCGCGGAGGGGTCGCGTGGGGTCAGGACCCCCTCCCCCCACAAAACAGCCCCGAGGGGTCGCGTGGGGTCAGGACCCCCACCCCTCCCCCCCCAGCACCTGGAACTCGTCGCGGCCCCGCAGCGCGGCCCGGCGCTCCCGCAGCAGCTCGTCCAGGTTCAGCTCCGGAGCGCGGCACTCCCGGATCACCGTCGGGAAATCCGCCGCCAAACTGGAGGAGGAACGCGCCCAGAGGGGGTGAAGACGCCCGGAGCACGGGACCCCCCCCCGCCCCCCAGACCCCACCCCCCCGATCTCGGGGGGCTCACCTGCAGAGCGCTCCCAGGACGTGCTCGTGGGCGCCGTCGTGCTCCGTGCGCAGCAGGGCCACGAGCTGTGGCACCGTCCCCAGGCGGCACAGGGGCTCTGCGGACCGACGGGTTTGTATTGGGGAAGGGGGGGACGGAGTGGGGCGCGGGAACGGGGGCGTTTCTGGAGGGGGCGTTGGGAGAACGGCCCTGGGGTACCCGGGGATCCAGGGGGAGTCCTGAGGGCGGAGCTGGGGGTAGGGGTCCCGGGGGGAGGGCGTAAAGGAGAGTGCTGAGGTCAGCAGGGGCTCCCAGGGGAACGATGGGGGGACAGCAGGACGGGGGGGGGGGTCCTGGAGAGGGCAGGGGACTGAGGGGACCCTGGGGGTGAGGTGTGGGGTGCTCACCTTTGAGGCGGGGGTGCTCACGCAGCAAGCTGTGCAGCAGGAAGGCAGCGCGGGCACGCAGCGGGGCCCGGGGGCTCTGCAGGACGGCCCCCAGCACCTCCAGCCCCCCCAGGCTCTCAAACTGGGCCAGGCCCTCAGCCTGGGCCCGCACTAAGCCTGGCAGGAGAGAAAGGCACGGGCTCGGTGTGGGTCCCAGGGGCCACGCCGGTCTCTAGGTGCCCGGATGCTTTTGGGGACAGGTAAGGGGGTCCACCTCCCTCTTGGCACCCGCAGCCCCTCAACCCCTACGCGAGGAGCCCACAAAGCCACCCCTCCCCCCACATCCCAGAACCCCCAGACCTGTTTCCTCCCCCCGCAGCCCGGCCTTCCCCAGCACCTCCCGATCCCCATCTCCCCGCGCCCAATTTCTCCTCCCCAAACCTTTATCTCTATATTCCCAATGCCGCCCTCCCAACATTCCCCACACCCCACCGCCCCCAAATCCTTCACCCCTGCCCCAGTCCCCCCCCCACGAACCCTTCATAGCCTTCATCTACTTACAGGAGATAGCGAAGAGAGCCCGGGGGGGCACGCGGGGTCAGGGTCTCCCCGCAGACACTGCAGGAGGGCGGGGAGGGCCCCCAGCGCCAGCGCTCTCCCCTGCGCTCCCGGAAGGTTCTGGGCACACGCTCCCACGACCCGGGCAGCCCCCGCCCGCAGAGGGGCCCAGGGTGGCCCAGCAGCCCCAGCACCACCTCCAGGCCCCGAGGGCGCAGAAATCTGGGGACAAAGGGGAGCGCGTAAGGAAGCGCCTCCAGCCCACCCGGCATCCTCCCCGGGGCCTCGGGCACTGCCGCCCCCCAGGGCCCCTCCGCAGTCCGTGACGGAGGAGCCCCCCCCCCCCGCAGACCCACCGGTGGCGTTGTCGAGGCTCTCGCACAGCTCTGCCAGGACCTCCAACGCCCGTTCGTGGGGCGCGGTCTCCCCGGGGCCCCTCTCCGCCGCCTCCTCCCCGGGACACGGCTGCGCCAGCACCTCCAGGCAGCGCCGCAGCTCCTCCACCTCCTGCCCGGTGCCGCCCAGCGCGTCGGCCACGGCCGCCCGCAGCCACCGCTGCCGCTGGGGGGGACGGGAGGACGGCCTCAGTGCGGGGGGGCGGGGGCGGGGGGTTGGGAGGGGGCTGGGGGGGGCGGAGGGGGCGGGAGTTAGGGTTCGGGGTCTGAGGGGCGCGGGGGGGGGTGGTGGGGGTTGGGGGGGTGGGAGTAGGGCTGGGGGTTTGAGGGGGGCGGGGGGAGTGGGGGCTGGGGGGTACAGGCCCCAGGACCGCCCCCACCCACTGCCCCCCCAGGCCGCTCTCACCTCCTCGCCCATCGGCTCTCGGGGCTCCGCGTGAGGGGCGGTGGCCGCCACCGCCATCTCCAGAAGGCCCTGCAGGCTCCGGGGGGGCTCCCGGGGGTCCCCCCCGCTCGCGGCTCCCGCCATGGTTCCTCAGCGGCGCCTCAGAGCCGCGGCCCCCGCCCCGCCGCCCGCCATCTTGACTGGGGCGGGGCCCCGCCTGCGCCGTCGGCCAATGGAAGGCAGCGGCGGGAAGGGCGGCGTCATTGACGGCGCACGCAGCCAATGGGGAGCGAAAGGCGTGGGGAAAGGCGGGCCTGCGGGGAGGGGTGGGACGCGGTGCCTGACGGCCAATGGCGAGCCGCGGAGCCGGACCAATCAGGCGCGGTGCAACCGTTCTCGGCCAATGGGAGTCGCCGGCACCTCAACGAGGGGGGGCGGGCCGGCCCCGTAAGACTGACAACGTCGCTAACCAATGGTCGCAGCGAGCGGTAGGGAGCTTCGCCAATGAGGAAAGAGGGCCGGTGGGCGCACGTGCTGTGCGGCCAATACGGAGCGAGGGCGGGCGGGCGCGCGTGGCGGCAGCGGAGGACGCGGGGAGGGAGAACCGGACCGGACCGGTCCGGACCGGTCCGCCCGGGCCCCGGGTGAAAGAGAACCGGACCGGAACGGACCGGACCGGAACGACCCTAGGTGAAAGAGAACCGGACCGGAACGGACCGGCCCCGGGTGAAAGAGAACCGGACCGGAACGGCCCGGTGCCGCTCCCGGTGCTCCTCCCGCCGCTCTCGGTCGGATCGCTGAGTGGAGGTGCGGCCGCAGTCAGAGCGGTTCGGTAGTGGGGAGCTGTCGGTATTGGCGGCGTTACGGGTCCGCTGTTGGCCGCTATTCGGTTATTTACGGTACCGGGTCGCGGTGCGCCGCTATTCGCAGCGTTACGGGTCCGCTGTCGGCCGCTATTCGGTTATTTACGGTACCGGGTCGCGGTGCGCCGCTATTCGCAGCGTTACGGGTCCGCTGTCGGCTGCTATTCGGTTATTTACGGTACCGGGTCGCGGTGCGCCGCTATTCGCAGCGTTACGGCCCCGCTCGTTTCGCGGCCGTTGTCCGCGCGGGCGCCGCTCGGTGCATTACGGCGGGGGGGGGGGGGCGGGGCGGGCGCGGCCGCTCGAGGGATTACGGTACGAAGACAAAGAGCCGCCGGGGCGGTGGGGGACGCCTCGGCCGCCCCATTTCCTCCCCATATCCCCCCCCATCCCGCAGGAGCCCCGCGCGGAGCGGCCATGGGGTCGCGGCGGCTGACGGCGCGGGAGCTGTGTGAGATCGATGACCTGGCCACCAGCCTGGTGCTGGACTCCGTGCTGGGGTTCCGCACGCACAAGATGGGCGTCAGGTGCGGGGGGGCCGCGCTGGGGGTCCCGGAGCGCGGCGGTCCTAACGGGGGTGGGTGGGGGGGTGGGTGGGAGGGGGAGGGGGGGGGTTGGCCCGTGCCGCCCCCATTCCTACTGCGGGGGCGCCCCACAGCGCCCCATTCCTGAAGGGGGAACCGCAGCGCGTCCCGATCTTCTATAGGAGCCCTACTCCTGCGGGCGGGATCCTCAGCGCCCTCTTCTTTAGCGGGGGAGGGGGGAAGGGTAGGCCGCTGCCCCGGGCCCGGCAGGCGGAGGTGGGGGAGGGGGTCCCACAGCGCCCCGTTCCGCGGGGCGGGGGTCCGCACCGCCCCATTGCTCGGCGGTGCGGGGCGGGGGGGCGAACGGCGACGGGTCCCGCGCCGAGGAGGGGTCCCGGAGCCGTTGCCGCTGCCGCAGCCCCCTCCCCGCGCTGCGGCGGAAGCACCTCCTGCGGGCGGCGGTGGAAGGCTTCCGGCGGCGGCGGGACCTGGAGGCGGCGTGGCGGGCGCTGAGCGGGGCCTGGGCCGCGGCCTTCTTCCAACGGCGGCGCCCGCTGCAGCGCGCCGCGCTCAAGAGTCAC